>NC_134882.1:699010-849010 GCF_041734735.1 Babylonia areolata | reverse complement strand
AACTGGAGAGGGTGGATAACGGAGAGGGTGGATAACTGGAGAGGGTGGGGAACAATCCGTTGATGTGGATAACTGGAGAGGGTGGATAACGGAGAGGGTGGATAACTGGAGAGGGTGGATGACGGAGAGGGTGGATAACTGGAGAGGGTGGATAACGGAGAGGGTGGATAACTGGAGAGGGTGGATAACGGAGAGGGTGGGGAACAATCCGCGTCTGGTGTTTCCACTGTCGGATGTGTTAGTCCTCCTCAGTTGTCATGGAGACGGGGGGGGGGGATGAGTAGCTGGAGGGGGTGAAGAGTCTTGAGGCTGCAGGGCTGGATCGCTGCGGGGGTGGGGTGTTTCCGGTCTGTGTGGTAAGGGCGAGGGGCAGGGCTGGGTAAACACACGTTTCCTCAGCATCCAGCTGTGTGGTTGGCGTAACCGGCGCTGTGGCAGTGGTAACGTCTTTTCGATGTTGGCTGGCCGCACACACTGATGCCGTGCTGTCCGCCTTTGGTAGAGGTGAAGGGTGACTGGCAGCCAGTGTGTGAGCGATGGAGCGTGACTTGTTGAACTCGCATTCCACCCACTCCCTGCACGCTCAGCCTTGCACGAGTGTTCTGTTTGTAATATACACGTATCTTCAGTAATAATTTTCTGCTGGGCCGTGCTTTCAGTCTTAGTTCCTGAGAGAGAGAGAGAGAGAGAAGAGCAATAATTGTTGAACATGAATATAATGTGATAACTGCAACTCTCTCTCTCTCTCTCTCTCTCTCTCTACTGCAGCACACACACACTCTCTCTCTCACTCTCTCTCTCCTCTTCACCCCCCCCCCTCCTACACACAGAATCAACACCAACAAAGTACTTCGTTAAAATAACGATAGTTACTCCTTGACCTTCCCTCTATCTATCTGGATTCACATTCTATGGATATTTCCACCTGCTCCAGCTTACTCGTCAAGAGGCTCTTCTGAGCAGTGAATTTTAAGCAATCCAAACGTATCGCCCCTGTGGGAAACGTGGTTGATAGCAAATTATGTTGACGCCCGTGTTCTGTCAGCACAGCCTTTGGACACAGAAAAAACCGATGCTTGACCCTTCTCTCGATGAGCAGATGTTCACTGTGACACAGTCCCTCCACATCCAGTTTGACACAGTAGGCGTGGAAGAGAATTCCAGAAATGAGTGTGAAGTCGTTCAGCGTGGTGATCTCCCGCGGTAAGACGAAGGCCACGTGATACTCCAGGGTTTCCATGAGCTACCTCTGGAGGTCCCGGACCGTGTTGCTGATGGTGATGTCCAGGGCCCACAGACTACCCAACAGGTCCCAGGAAACCTGGACTGCCGTGCGGGTACGTCCTTCGTTGCAGAGGTCTGCATTCTTTTGATCAATAGCCTCGTTGTCAGCGTCACGAGACACTTCCGCTTCCTCACTGGCTGTGTGGGGTTTCCGTTTCCTGTTCTGGAGGCCCTGTTGAATGCCGGCCCGGGGACCTTCAGGCTGATCAAAATGTCCAAACATTTCCCGCGAAGCCAGTACCCGTTTCGCATCACGTACCAGGCGTGTTCTCTTTTCGTCAGCGGCGGGGTAAACCACCTGTTTGATGGAACATACCCACCTTCTTCCATGTCTGTTGGCGCCAACTGTTGGAATGTTTCACGTTTCGTTCTCTTATCTGTGTGTTTGCTGCGCAAATCAACTGAGCTGAATTTTTCGTTCGCTCTTTTTCCGTTCACGTTTGCGTCTTGAACACAGCTTGACTTGTGACCGGGGCGTTTCTTGCAAATGACAATGATTCTGAGAAGGTCAATAGGAAATGTGATTGGTTATAGCTGCTTCATAGTGTGATCACCGTTCACTGCAGGTCATCATGGCAGACTCATACCGCGAGCAGCTTTTCAGCGCTCGGAAGACACGTTTTGTTTCCGCGGAAACCAAATCGTGGATATATGCACTTCCCTGGCTGTTTACATAACTGAGTGGAGAAAACACGTGTTCCACTGAGATGTGAATACCATGAAGAGAATGATGACACACAGAGACAGGGAAACGTACGTATGTATATGTATATGTATATGTATATGTACGTGAGTCTGTGTGTGAGAGAGGGACACAGAGAGGGGATGAACAACATTAAGGTAAACATTACAAAGAACATAATTCTTTATCAGTGAAGTTGTATGGTGTAGTAACAAACAGATATTTAAAAAATAGAAATTAAAAAAAAAAAAAACAAGATGAAAGAAAAAAAAACTGACCATCTACTTTAATTTTGGTCCGTACTTGGTTAATTGGGTTTCTTTATCACTTCATTTTTTTCTCTTTTTTTTTCTTTTCTTTTTCTCTTTTTTAACTGAAGTGTGTGTGTGTGTGTGTGTGTGTGTGTGTGTGTGCGCGCGCGCGCGCGCGGGTCCGTGCGTACGTGCGTGCATGTGTTTGTGAGGGTACAGTGCTCTGGTACGAGTGTGTAAGTGTTTAGGCATGTTAGTATGCCCGAACAGAATTCTATGTTAGAAAATAAGAAATATCTTAATGCTTATGCAATTTTGTTTTGTTGTTTAGTGCAGTTGATATTTAATGTCAGCGTGTGTGTCTGTGTGTGAATGTGTGTGTGTGTGTGTGTGTCTGTAAGGGAGGAACATACATATATGTGTGTGTGTGTGTGTGTGTGTGTGTGTGTGTGTGTGTGTGTGTGTAATGTCAGCGTGTGTGTCTGTGTGTGAATGTGTGTGTGTGTGTGTGTCTGTAAGAGAGGAACATACATATATGTGTGTGTGTGTGTGTGTGTGTGTGTGTGTGTGTGTGTGTTCTAAGAAATGCAATCGTAGCTTTTATAATCTGATTCATCTCTTAAGTGTGCTTTTTCATTCATGTGAAACACACTGAATGTTTTCCATTGTCAGATAGCGGTTGATGTGTTTTTAAGGCATGTTTATAGTCCACTGGATGATGCCAGGCGCTTTGAGCAGCATTGGTGCTGGATATCGCGCCATAGAAAAACTATGTATTA
The DNA here is from genome assembly GCF_041734735.1 of Babylonia areolata. NCBI lineage: Eukaryota > Metazoa > Mollusca > Gastropoda > Neogastropoda > Buccinidae > Babylonia > Babylonia areolata. Next base: position 846,014 of record NC_134882.1, on the reverse strand, counting down.
TTATTATTATTATTATTAGATATCGATCTGCCCCTCCCCCTCCCCCATTATCTTATTTTATGTTTTAAAACAGATGTTGTGTAGCGAATGAAGATTATTGATCCGTCCACATGCATCAAATTGATGTCTCCTTGAAACAGACTGAATCTCTCTGTCTCTGTCTCTCTCTCTGTGTCTCTCTCTCTCTCTCTCTCTCTCGGACAGATTGGAAGAATAGACCATGCCTAAAATCGGAATCATGAATAAAAAAAACGTTTTGGGTTCTGAGTTATCTCTCGATTTCTCAGCATATGAAAAATTCCTTGAGCTTTTATGATACCGATCGGAGTTGACTTTTCCAGTCACCGAAACATGGCTTTGGCCAAACAGGTGTGGTCGAAAAAAAAAGAAGAAAAAAAAGCAAAAAAAAGCGTTAGCTCTACCTGTGGACGAGGGTGTGGGTGCTGACAGTGTTTATTTCTGTCGTGAAGGTGGTGCTCAGGATTCATTTTGTTTTTACTCCCAAGCAATTAGCCCAGAAGTACTCGCGGAAGCACTCCTTTGGAAGGAGTCATTACAACAAGCTACACTGGACTATAACTGATTTTATTACTATCAAAAGGAAAATTTACTTACTGACCGACTTCTGTTTTTGTGATTGTTTGAGTTGTTTGTTATTTTGCTAAAACGCCAGTGTTGAGTAGCCATTTGGGTACGTTTGCTCGGCAGGACGTTTACCTTTTTGGTTCCAGGACCGGACATCAGTCTCGACAATCAAATTATCAGCATCTCCATCACAATGGACTGTTCCTTGTCCCTGGTTTTCTAACCTGTTACCCCCCCATCACAATGGACTGTTCTTTGTCCCTGGTTTTCTAACCTGTTACCCCCCATCACAATGGACTGTTCTTTGTCCCTGGTTTTCTAACCTGTTACCCCCCATCACAATGGACTGTTCCTTGTCCCTGGTTTTCTAACCTGTTACCCCCCATCACAATGGACTGTTCTTTGTCCCTGGTTTTCTAACCTGTTAGCCCCCATCACAATGGACTGTTCTTTGTCCCTGGTTTTCTAACCTGTTACCCTCCATCACAATGGACTGTTCTTTGTCCTTGGTTTTCTAACCTGTTACCCCCCATCACAATGGACTGTTCTTTGTCCCTGGTTTTCTAACCTGTTACCCCCCATCACAATGGACTGTTCTTTGTCCCTGGTTTTCTAACCTGTTACCCCCCATCACAATGGACTGTTCTTTGTCCCTGGTTTTCTAACCTGTTAGCCCCCATCACAATGGACTGTTCTTTGTCCCTGGTTTTCTAACCTGTTACCCTCCATCACAATGGACTGTTCTTTGTCCCTGGTTTTCTAACCTGTTACCCCCCATCACAATGGACTGTTCTTTGTCCCTGGTTTTCTAACCTGTTACCCCCCATCACAATGGACTGTTCCTTGTCCCTGGTTTTCTAACCTGTTACCCCCCATCACAATGGACTGTTCTTTGTCCCTGGTTTTCAAACCTGTTACCCCCCATCACAATGGACTGTTCTTTGTCCCTGGTTTTCAAACCTGTTACCCCCCATCACAATGGACTGTTCTTTGTCCCTGGTTTTCAAACCTGTTACCCCCCATCACAATGGACTGTTCTTTGTCCCTGGTTTTCAAACCTGTTACCCCCCATCATGATAAAGCGTTGTTTATTGATCAAGCTGGCAAGAAAGCATGACACTTTCTTTGTTGATACAGTCATGTCAGAAGTGTTGATACAGTCATGTTGATACAGTCATGTTGATACAGTCATGTCAGCAGTGTTGATACAGTCATGTTGATACAGTCATGTCAGCAGTGTTGATACAGTCATGTTGATACAGTCATGTTGATAGTCATGTTGATACAGTCATGTTGATACAGTCATGTCAGCAGTGTTGATACAGTCATGTTGATGCAGTCATGTTGCTACAGTCATGTTGATACAGTCATGTTGATAGTCATGTTGCTACAGTCATGTTGATACAGTCATGTCAGCAGTGTTGATACAGTCATGGTGATAAGTCATGTTGATACAGTCATGTCAGCAGTGTTGTTAGTCATGTTGATACAGTCATGTCAGCAGTGAAATCCACTGCCATGCCCATGACTCCTGCCTGGCCAAATCCATACCCATCAAAACCAGTGATGCACTTGGTGTTATGTATTTCGACGAAATCTTCATAACCGCTCACTGTGCAGACTTAATGGAAAGTTCAACCTCAAGGCCATTACAGTCGACGTAGAAATGACTGACCAAGACAGGCTGCAGTGCCATCTACCCGTAACATTGGCATCTGGGTACCTCTTGCTGGTGTCCAATGGCATCAGCAAGGAACTGATTTTGTGCTTGTTCCAAGAGTCCCGATGGTTCAAAAATGCCAGAGGGTTCCAACGAAGGTGATATCCAAAAAGGTGTTGCATGTCCTCAGGATTTCTACTTGCCGCTGAAACAACTGCTGAAACAGGAGCCACCCACTGTTGCTAACTATACGACATTGATGGTAACCACCTGATCTGCCCTCTTCAATGTAAAGTCTAACACTACATTTCCTACCATGGCTTGTATTCTTAATTCCGGCTGCTTTGACAGTGTCCACATAGATATGTTTGTCACACATTACACTGTCGGCAATGTCATGCAGTAAAGAATCAGGGTCAAATATTCCTGACAGACAGGTAGTCAATACGTTGTGTTTCTCTTTCGTCCCTTGATTGCCGTGATTCTGATGCCCCCTTATTCTGGTTGCTGGAATAATACTGCAGGCCTGTGACTGACTGCATTGCACTGTTCATTTCAGCACGTGCTGGCATTGAGAACAGCCACTGTGTACGCTGCGACTCCCCCATTCCCTCACTGTGTGTCAGCCCCAACCAGTGCTGTTGACACTCCTCATCACTTGCTCCATCACCAGGTCTGGAGTTGGACCTGTCTAGTATCTGTCGCTTCCACGGATGGCATGGTGGCCATTACAGAACTCATGAATATCCTGATGGATCAACTGAAGAACTTGCATCTCCTGCAGGTAGATGTGCACTGATTTTGTGTTCAGGTCATGCCCAGTGACAAAAATACAGCAATATTTCCGGCAAAGATTCAAAGTGCAGAAGCCACATTGATGATCAGCCATCTCAGTCTTCACGCCGTCCAACCTTTGCTGAACTATGTCCTGGACTTCTTTTGCACTCACTGGCTCTATAAGCTGTTCGCGCTCAATGCACTGTCAATGTATCTGAGAGCTTCAGAATTTAATCAGGGATGATATTTTCATCAATGCACTGTCAATGTATCTGAGAGATTCAGAATTGTCATCAGGGATGATATTTTCATCAATGCACTGTCAATGTATCTGAGAGATTCAGAATTGTCACCATGGATGATATTTTCATCAGTGCACTGTCAATGTATCTGAGAGCTTTAGAATTTAATCAGGGATGATATTTTCATCAATGCACTGTCAATGTATCTGAGAGATTCAGAATTGTCATCAGGGATGATATTTTCATCAGTGCACTGTCAATGTATCTGAGAGCTTTAGAATTTAATCAGGGATGATATTTTCATCAATGCACTGTCAATGTATCTGAGAGATTCAGAATTGTCATCAGGGATGATATTTTCATCAATGCACTGTCAATGTATCTGACAGCTTCAGAATTGTCACCAGGGGTGATATTTTCATCAATGCCTTGTCAATGTATTTGAGAGCTTCAGAATTGTCATCAGGGATGATATTTTGATCTTCCAGACAGTCTTTGCTCTTCATGACCATCTGATGCACTTCATTTTGCCACCTTCATACTCCAGCCAGCTGTACACTTCATGTTGCCACCTTCATACTCCAGCCAGCTGTACACTTCATGTTGCCACCTTCATACTCCAGCCAGCTGCATACTTCATTTTGCCATCTTCATACTCCAGCCAGCTGCATACTTCATTTTGCCACCTTCATACTCCAGCCAGCTGCATACTCTTTCCCACGCTAGATTGACGTCTGCTGCACCAGGGTTCATAAGTCATATATACATATCGTTCTTTTCACATCAAGACTTGATGTTGGCAGACTTTGCCATCATGTACCTTGCAAACATTCTGAATTTATTGTCTCGACAGTGCTCCGACAATTTTATTCAAACAAACCTGATTAACACGTATTAATATATTTATATTCTGTATATTAACAAGCAGAGCATGAATTATTTCTTGTGCTTTGAGTGAAGTATCAACAAAATCGTACTTAAGTACGAAATGATACCGTGGCTTATAAAATGTCATGACTGGTAAGAAACTGGAAAACATTCATAAAAATAAATTTTCGTCTTCTATAAAATAAAATAAAATAAAAATATATGTAAAATACATGAAATTGAAAATGCTTGTTTCCTTTTAAAGGAGCTGTCTTACATTGTGTACGGTTATCTGCTCACAGAGATATAGGTCAGCATCAGCTCTCTTACATGGTGTACGGTTATCTGCTCACAGAGATATAGGTCAGCATCAGCTCTCTTACTTGGTGTACGGTTATCTGCTCACAGAGATATAGGGCAGCATCAGCTCTCTTACGTGGTGTACGGTTATCTGCTCACAGAGATATAGGGCAGCATCAGCTCTCTTTCATGGTGTACGGTTATCTGCTCACAGAGATATAGGGCAGCATCAGCTCTCTTACATGGTGTACGGTTATCTGCTCACAGAGATATAGGGCAGCATCAGCTCTCTTACATGGTGTACGGTTATCTGCTCACAGAGATATAGGGCAGCATCAGCTCTCTTACATGGTGTACGGTTATCTGCTCACAGAGATATAGGGCAGCATCAGCTCTCTTACATGGTGTACGGTTATCTGCTCACAGAGATATAGGGCAGCATCAGCTCTACCCGGCAGCAGTCACATGTTGATACACAGTTCTGTGCCGCGCCAATAACCGTTCCCTGGCGAGCTGCATTCCGTGATGTCCTACCTCCCTCACACACCCTCACCTAGCAGCTTGCCACTCGTTGTCACGTGATGTCCTACCTCCCTCACACACCCTCACCTAGCAGCTTGCCACTCGTTGTCACGTGATGTCCCACCTCCCTCACACACCCTCACCTAGCAGCTTGCCACTTGTTGTCACGTGATGTCCCACCTCCCTCACACACCCTCACCTAGCAGCTTGCCACTCGTTGTCAGGTGATGTCCCACCTCCCTCACACACCCTCACCTAGCAGCTTGCCACTCGTTGTCACGTGATGTCCCACCTCCCTCACACACCCTCACCTAGCAGCTTGCCACTCGTTGTCACGTGATGTCCCACCTCCCTCACACACCCTCACCTAGCAGCTTGCCACTCGTTGTCAGGCACTGCTTCACGGCCGGCAGTGTGAAAAATAATTATCAAAAATGAAAATCTAATGTTGCCCCCCACCCTTCCCCCGCCCTACCCCACCCCCACACAGTGGTAAACTTTACACCAGTGTGATCGGTGTATTTTAGTCTATTTTATTGTAAAAAGAACGGTTTTGTCGCACGCATTTGGACCATTCTTGTAGTACAGAAGGAGATATCAATGTCAATGGATCAACAAGAGTGAGCCGCTATGGTCGAACGGTCGTGTGGTGGTCATGGAGAAGACTTTCAGCTGGACCCTTTCCGACCCCACAGCCCTGACTAGTCAGGCCTCACTGACTTGCCAACAACAGTCCCTTGACCATTAACCGCTGGGCGTGACGCGTCATGCCCGAGCAAGCCTCTTGTCGGAGATAGGACAATGACAGCAAGCGACGAGCAGTGGTGGGCAGATCAACACTAGTGTAGCTGAGGAGTGACCAGGACGACAAGCAGTCTTCATACCGGTCAAGTTGTTCAGTGTAGGGTGTCCGGTGTTGTTTACTGGTGGAGGTCTGTGGCCGTGGTTGCTGAGAGGGAGGTTGGGGGGCTCAGCTGAGTTCCTCGTGATCTTGTCATGTGTGCACTTCGCTCCAACAAACTGTGGAGCACACGTACCTAGTGCTCATCGGAAACATTCACTTCCACTCCTTTGTGGCGGCAGAACACGGGACTGGTTTGCTCTTCGGTTCACGGGAAAGGTCGTCAGGCACTGGACACATGTTCTCCATGCAGGTCAGAATAATGCTATAGTCAGGTCATGTTTTTGTGGTGGTGCTTTTTTTTCTTTCTTTTTTTTTCTTTTGTTCTGTTCATGAACCCTGACTGTGACATTGTACGGTAACTATGGGAATGCATTGCTATGATCATAGTGTTTAAAAAAAAGGGAAAAAAAAGAAAAAGAAAATAAGAAATAACAACAACAAAGCATGTTATGACCCTAAGCATGAGACAGTCTGTGACAAGTAGCGCAATACTTTTCATTAAATACCTTTCTTTAAGTATAAAAAGGGGAAAAAAAAGCACACATATATATATATAGCTGTTTGTTAACTCTCTCAATCTGTTTCTGTCTGTCTGTCTGTCTTTCTCTGTCTGTCTCCCTCTCTCTTGATCTTGTAATGTACATTTAATACGCTTTTGAATATGGAGAAGAATTTACACAATGAATGAATTGGTCTATTTGTAAACATAATATGTTGCATGTTGCGCACGAACATGTTATGTATTTACTGATTCCTCCATTTCTTCAAGTTATCGATTTATCGTCTGCAACAACAGGGTAGTTTTGTTTGAGCGAAGCACGTGTTCTCTCAGCATGTTCATTGTCCCATTGTATCCCTCTCCCCGTCTATGTCTGGCCCGGTGGTCTTCACAATTAACCCTGTGTCAGTTTTAGGAGAAGTTTTGGGGCCTGTTTTATTTTCAATTGATATAAATGATCTTCCACTTCATGTTTCATCCTCTTGTGAACTTTTCGCTGATGATACAACACTCCATCAAAAAGACACAAATGCCAACACAGTATGCACTGATTTGCAGAGCGATACTGATAAACTTATAAACTGGACTGAAATGAACCACATGGCAATTCACCCACAGAAGTCCAAATTTATGTTAATCACAACCAGACAAAAACGACAATATATCAAATCTAAAATAAAAGGGCTCAAGATACTTGATAATGATTTGCTGGAAGTTAGTTCTTATAGACTACTTGGTCTTACACTTGACAATAACCTTTCCTAGTCTTATCATATCTCTGCTTTATGCAAGAAGTTATCGAAAAAAGTATTTCAGCTCAATAGAATTAAGCATTTCCTTAATCAACATACCCGTAAATTATTTTTTCATGCATACATCCAACCAGATATTGACTATGCATCAACATGCTGGGACGGGGCTAGTAAAAAAATTGCTTAAAACCTCTCAAAAGTATATACAGACGTTCGCTTAAGCTCATTCTCCTTAAATCTTCTATTCAAGCAAATGACTATGTTGAACTAAATATTCCCCCCTTTCATCTTAAATGTCGCTTTAACAAGGGTGTTTTTATGTACAAAATTATGAAGAAATTTGCACCGCCCTATCTTAAAAGGAAATTCCCGGAAAAAATAATTCGTAGCAAGAGTACCATTTTTACCCCTCGTCCCAGAACTAACCTTTTCATGTCCTCTCTCACGTATTCTGGTGGTAAACTGTGGAATGAAATACCGGAGTATCTTAGAAATAGATCTACCATAGCATCTTTCAAAAAAGCATATCAAAAATATCTGATGCAACAAATGTAATTAGTTCCAGCAAAAATCAAAGCATGTGATGAGATCCTAGTAAGCCAACATATTTTGATTAATTGTTCTCCAACAGTGTGTAAGCAAGGAAAAAGGCCAGTGTAAATATACGTGTGTATGTCTGTGTTTTTGTGTGTTCGAGAACATGTGTGTGTTTGAAGATTTTCTTGTGGCAATGTTTTGTATGATTTTCATGATGTTTCCGTAATTGTAGTCTTTGATTCACCCGTTTTTGTATCTATTATTATCTATTTGGTTTGTTCTATGTCATTTATTTATTCACACTTATTTCATTCATCATTTTGTGTGTATGTGTGTGCATGTGTGTGTGAGGACATGGTGTAAAGAAACTTCCAGCTTATCCATTCTACCCTCAATAAAACATTTGACATTGTCATTGTCATTGTATCAGTGTCACTCTCTCTCTTCCCCCTCTCTTTATCTGTTTCTATAGTAAACCTCTCTCTTCCCCCTCTCTATATCTGTTTCTATAGTAAACCTCTCTCTTCCCCCTCTCTATATCTGTTTCTATAGTAAACCTCTCTCTTCCCCCTCTCTATATCTGTTTCTATAGTAAACCTCTCTCTTCCCCCTCTCTATATCTGTTTCTATAGTAAACCTCTCTCTTCCCCCTCTCTATATCTGTTGCTATAGTAAACCTCTCTCTTCTCCCTCTCTATATCTGTTTCTATAGTAAACCTCTCTCTTCCCCCTCTCTATATCTGTTTCTATTGTAAACCTCTCTCTTCTCCCTCTCTATATCTGTTTCTATAGTAAACCTCTCTCTTCCCCCTATCTATGTTTCTATAGTAAACCTCTCTCTTCCCCCTCTCTATATCTGTTTCTATAGTAAACCTCTCTCTTCCCCCTCTCTATACCTGTTTCTATAGTAAACCTCTCTCTTCCCCCTCTCTATATCTGTTTCTATAGTAAACCTCTCTCTTCCCCCTCTCTATATCTGTTTCTATAGTAAACCTCTCTCTTCCCCCTCTCTATATCTGTTTCTATCCTCTCTCTTCTCCCTCTCTATATCTATTTCTATAGTAAACCTCTCTCTTCCCCCTCTCTATATCTGTTTCTATAGTAAACCTCTCTCTTCCCCCTCTCTATATCTGTTTCTATCCTCTCTCTTCCCCCTCTCTATATCTGTTTCTATCCTCTCTCTTCCCCCTCTCTATATCTGTTTCTATAGTAAACATCTCTCTTCCCCCTCTCTATATCTGTTTCTATAGTAAACCTCTCTCTTCCCCCTATCTATATCTGTTTCTATAGTAAACCTCTCTCTTCCCCCTCTCTATATCTGTTTCTATAGTAAACCTCTCTCTTCCCCCTCTCTATATCTGTTTCTATCGTCTCTCTTCCCCCTCTCTATATCTGTTTCTATCGTCTCTCTTCTCCCTCTCTATATCTGTTTCTATCCTCTCTCTTCCCCCTCTCTATATCTGTTTCTATAGTAAACCTCTCTCTTCTCCCTCTCTATATCTGTTTCTATCCTCTCTCTTCCCCCTCTCTATATCTGTTTCTATAGTAAACATCTCTCTTCCCCCTCTCTATATCTGTTTCTATAGTAAACCTCTCTCTTCTCCCTCTCTATATCTGTTTCTATCCTCTCTCTTCTCCCTCTCTATATCTGTTTCTATAGTAAACCTCTCTCTTCCCCATATCTATGTTTCTATAGTAAACATCTCTCTTCCCCTCTCTATATCTGTTTCTATAGTAAACCTCTCTCTTCTCCCTCTCTATATCTGTTTCTATAGTAAACCTCTCTCTTCCCCCTCTCTATATCTGTTTCTATAGTAAACCTCTCTCTTCCCCCTCTCTATATCTGTTTATATAGTAAACCTCTCTCTTCTCCCTCTCTATATCTGTTTCTATAGTAAACCTCTCTCTTCCCCCTGTCTATATCTGTTTCTATCCTCTCTCTTCTCCCTCTCTATATCTGTTTCTATAGTAAACCTCTCTCTTCCCCCTGTCTATATCTGTTTCTATCCTCTCTCTTCTCCCTCTCTATATCTGTTTCAATAGTAAACCTCTCTCTTCCCCCTCTCTATATCTGTTTCTATCCTCTCTCTTCCCCCTCTCTATATCTGTTTCTATAGTAAACCTCTCTCTTCCCCCTCTCTATATCTGTTTCTATAGTAAACCTCTCTCTTCCCCCTCTCTATATCTGTTTCTATAGTAAACCTCTCTCTTCCCCTCTCTATATCTGTTTCTATAGTCTCTTCCCCCTCTCTATATCTGTTTCTATAGTAAACCTCTCTCTTCCCCCTCTCTATATCTGTTTCTATAGTATACCTCTCTCTTCTCCCTCTCTATATCTGTTTCTATAGTAAACCTCTCTCTTCCCCCTATCTATGTTTCTATAGTAAACCTCTCTCTTCTCCCTCTCTATATCTGTTTCTATAGTAAACCTCTCTCTTCCCCCTCTCTATATCTGTTTCTATAGTAAACCTCTCTCTTCCCCCTCTCTATATGTTTCTATAGTAAACCTCTCTCTTCTCCCTCTCTATATCTGTTTCTATTGTAAACATCTCTCTTCTCCCTCTCTATATCTGTTTCTATAGTAAACATCTCTCTTCTCCCTCTCTATATCTGTTTCTATCCTCTCTCTTCTCCCTCTCTATATCTGTTTCTATAGTAAACCTCTCTCTTCTCCCTCTCTATATCTGTTTCTATAGTAAACCTCTCTCTTCCCCCTATCTATGTTTCTATAGTAAACCTCTCTCTTCTCCCTCTCTATATCTGTTGCTATAGTAAACCTCTCTCTTCCCCCTATCTATGTTTCTATAGTAAACCTCTCTCTTCTCCCTCTCTATATCTGTTTCTATAGTAAACCTCTCTCTTCCCCCTATCTATGTTTCTATAGTAAACCTCTCTCTTCTCCCTCTCTATATCTGTTTCTATTGTAAACATCTCTCTTCTCCCTCTCTATATCTGTTTCTATAGTAAACCTCTCTCTTCCCCCTCTCTATATCTGTTTCTATAGTAAACCTCTCTCTTCTCCCTCTCTATATCTGTTTCTATAGTAAACCTCTCTCTTCTCCCTCTCTATATCTGTTTCTATAGTAAACATCTCTCTTCTCCCTCTCTATATCTGTTTCTATAGTAAACCTCTCTCTTCTCCCTCTCTATATCTGTTTCTATAGTAAACATCTCTCTTCTCCCTCTCTATATCTGTTTCTATCCTCTCTCTTCTCCCTCTCTATATCTGTTTCTATAGTAAACCTCTCTCTTCTCCCTCTCTATATCTGTTTCTATAGTAAACCTCTCTCTTCTTCCTCTCTATATCTGTTTCTATAGTAAACCTCTCTCTTCTCCCTCTCTATATCTGTTTCTATAGTAAACCTCTCTCTTCCCCCTATCTATGTTTCTATAGTAAACCTCTCTCTTCCCCCTCTCTATATCTGTTGCTATGTGCAAAGACAATATATTTTTTCGCTTTTAACATTGTGGTACCCAAATTATTTGGTTGAATACACATCTTCCATGAAACCACAGAGAATGACAGAGAGACGATATGAGGGGAGGGAGAGAGAGAGAGAGAGAGAGAGAGAGAGAGAGAGGCTCACACACACACACACACACACACACACACACACACACACACACACACCACACACACACACACACACACACACACACACACACACACACACAGGGCACACGTACTCTGACCTGTCAAAGACTCGGAAAGGATGGCGACAGCAACAGAAGAAAAGAAAGAAGAAGAGAAGAAGGGAAAAGGGAAAGAGCGAAGTAAAGAAAAGAAAGGCGAAGACAAGAGAAGAAGAGACAGAGGGGGAGTCAGACCTCTTACTCTCCTTTTCAGAGGAGGCCATTATCTTGTCTCTGTGCCAGGCCCTTTCAGGACACCCCGCGACAGCCTTGTCACTTTTCCACTCGCCGCCAGAGGTCGTTAAAAACGTTATGCATGTGTGTGTGTGTGTGTGTGTGTGTGTGTGTGTGTGTGTGTGCCTATGTGTGTGTGTGTGTGTGTGTGTGAGGGGGGGAGGAACGAGGCAGAAAGGGAAAGAGCGGGACGGCGAAGGGGCCACAGTGTCCAGCCTGTGGGAGGTTGTTGAGGACGACAGTAAGGTCAGAGAACACGCCACACGGGAACAGGTAAACCGGGCCTGCACCCCCACCCCCCTGCACCCCCACCCCCCTGTGCACCGTCCCAGAGGATGGTGGGAGGGGCGGGGTGGGGTAGGGGTTGTTGGACGGGAGAGTGGGGGAAATCAAGGGAAGCAACCAAACAACCCATCCTCGAGCAACTGGTGACTGGCTGAACTTGACACGGACAGTCTGGTTTGGGTAAAACATGGAGTGGTGTCAACTGGTGACACTGGCTGAACTTGACACGGACAGTTTGGTTTGGGTAAAACATGGAGTGGTGTCAACTGGTGACACTGGCTGAACTTGACACGGACAGTTTGGTTTGGGTAAAACATGGAGTGGTGTCAACTGGTGACACTGGCTGAACTTGACACGGACAGTTTGGTTTGGGTAAAACATGGAGTGGTGTCAACTGGTGTCGGCTTTTCCTTATTCATCAGTACCTCGCCCCCTTTCTTGTTTTCTTTGCAGTTGTCTTCTTGTTGATATCATGTTGTATAGGTATACTTTGTCCTGTGTATAATTTGTAATGAAATTTATAACACGATATTTTATTTATTTTCTATGCTGGTGTCTTCTTGTAGACGCCATGCTGTATATGTATTATATTTTTCATTATGGCTAATTGTAATGAAAATAGATATAGTAATACTTGTTTTGTTTATGAAAAAGCAACGATCATAAAATAGCTGAAAACAAACCAAACTGCAAGACATACTATGAAATCTTTACCATGAAGTTTCATGTTTCTATAGAACGAAAAATGATTTTAAGAAATGGTTATAAACAAAGGAACGAATGACAAGTGCAGCAAGCAGTGTGTTTTTTCGTTAGAAAAACGTCTTTTAACTTTAGAGTGATGTTAGACGGGGGTGAGGGGGGAAGCGTGAGAATGTGTGTGTGTGTGTGTGTGTGTGTGTGTGTGTGTGTGTGTGTGTGTGTGTGTGTGTGTGTGTGTGTGTGTGTGCGCGCGCGCACGCACGCACGCACGCGTGTAGGGGTTGGAGAGACAATAGGAAGAGGTGGTGTGATGACTGAGACTGGAAAAGAGACATCAAAAGTGGTAGATGTTAATAAGAACTAGTAAAGATTGGACTGACTGAAAGTAAAGTACAACGATCTCACACATTTCCATAACGGGATAAAGCATGCTCATTATTGGGAGAAAAAAACAAAACAAAAAAACAAACATTATCAATCAAAGGTAGATACCAACTGGACTTTAATTCCAATGTTCTTTAATTTGTCTGAGTAAGGATTATTCAGAACATCTTCTAGGGACAAATACAACTCTCTCCAACATTCCTGTAAGATGATTAAACATGCTCATTATTAGAAAAACGTTATGATTAAGCATGCTCATTATTAGAAAAACGTTATGATTAAGCATGCTCATTATTACAAAAAAACCTTATCGGCAATCAAAGTTATATACCAACTGGACTTTTGATTTAAACCTTCTCTAATTTGTCAGAGTAATAAAAACAAATATTCAAAACACCTTCTAAGGGCAAATACGTGTTCAGTGGAAGCTGGTCAGTGAGTTTTTCGAAAGACCAGTTGTTGTGTGAGTAGGCTATAAAACCAGACACAACAGGCTTAGCGACCCGTAGCATGTTTCGCCGGCTGAGAGTCACACGGTACACTGATCACCAAGAGGCATGGTACACTAATCTTGAAGGTCGGAATGTTGACAATGTGGAGCGAAACAACATGGCCACCATAGTCAGGGTGTGTGAGAGCGAGCAGTTCAGCTCCACCCAGCCCAGCACTAACACCCAGACAACACAAGCACAGACTTAAGTAGATAATCGTTCACACACATGAATGCTGACTTACCTGCTCAATTTGTTCGACGCAAAAGCAGCAGACTGTTTCGCCATTGCACGACTTTTATTCTTTAGTTTATACATCCATTAGATATCAAACAGACACATTTATTACGGTAACAAGTGCTAAGGCAGAGAGATATAGTGATTATGCAATGGCACTGCAGATCTATTTCAACAAATCTACCTCATTTTGCACAGCATCTTTCGGAAAATAACTGTCATGTATTAGTTTTGCAGTAATTAAATATAAACAAAACAAAAATCCCCAGACTACATAATTTTTATTATTCAGCCATTTTCCAGTTGGAGGATGGTGAGGGAAAGATCAACACAGCTATTTATATAACAGAAGATTTGATGTTTCATGGGATCCAAACATCCTGTATCTGTCTAGATGATATCAATACATGTGCAAGCTGATATCACTACTATAACAGACACGCTAAGTAGTGATCACTTACCGATTGTCATTACTTAAAAAGGTAATTAAGTGTAATGTTATTATGAAAAAGGTAAAATTCCAAAATACAATTATAGAAAAGCTGACTGGACCGAACTGGAAACCATACCTTCGATCACTGATATCAGTGACGTTCGCGTCGAAAATGTTGACAATTCATACGCTAAATTCATGGAAGCAGTTTTGTATGCTGATGCGTCTATTCCTAAATGTAGTGCAGTAAATCAGACAAACATTCGGGCAATGAGTGGTGGAACGCACAATGTAAAGAAGCTCAGAGCTTAAAAAAATTAATTAATTTAAAAAAAAATAAAAAAACCATTGCACTTTGGGTGTTTTACAAAGACCAATCAGACGAAGATAAGCACACAGAAATAAAGAATACAAAAAATCATTTAACTGGATATTAACACAGGCCAAACTGCAATACTGGTCAGATTTTTGTAACAAAGATGTTTCTGGTCTAAAGGATATCCACAAAGTCTGGAGAAAATTATTTTTTAAAGGTGTAAATCTCTCTGCTATCGACATTAAATTAGAAAACAATTATTTTTTAAAGGTACAAATCTCTCTGCTATCGACATTAAATTAGAAAACAATTATTTTTTAAAGGTACAAATCTATCTGCTATCGACATTAAATTAGAAAACAATTATTTTTTAAAGGTACAAATCTATCTGCCATCGACATTAAATTAGAAAACAATTATTTTTTAAAGGTACAAATCTCTCTGCTATCGACATTAAATTAGAAAACAATTATTTTTTAAAGGTACAAATCTCTCTGCTATCGACATTAAATTAGAAAACAATTATTTTTTAAACATATCTGCTATCGACATTAAATTAGAAAACAATTATTTTTTAAAGGTACAAATCTCTCTGCTATCGACATTAAATTAGAAAACAATTATTTTTTAAAGGTACAAATCTATCTGCTATCGACATTAAATTAGAAAACAATTATTTTTTAAAGGTACAAATCTATCTGCTATCGACATTAAATTAGAAAACAATTATTTTTTAAAGGTACAAATCTCTCTGCTATCGACATTAAATTAGAAAACAATTATTTTTTAAAGGTACAAATCTCTCTGCTATCGACATTAAATTAGAAAACAATTATTTTTTAAAGGTACAAATCTCTCTGCTATCGACATTAAATTAGAAAACAATTATTTTTTAAACATATCTGCCATCGACATTAAATTAGAAAACAATTATTTTTTAACGGTACAAATCTCTCTGCTATCGACATTAAATTAGAAAACAATTATTTTTTAAAGGTACAAATCTCTCTGCTATCGACATTAAATTAGAAAACAATTATTTTTTAAAGGTACAAATCTATCTGCTATCGACATTAAATTAGAAAACAAAGAGTTCCTGACTGCCTTTGAAAAGCTGAAGCATTTGCAGAAAGTGTTTGCCAACTCCAGCTGCACAGAGAAAGAGAGAATTCTAAGGGAAAAGGAAGCAGCATACGAAAAATATGATGACCCACAAATTACAATAAAATCATTATACAAACACTCCAATCACTTATCTGGAATGAAAGAAATTAATATCTTCTCCTTGAACAAACAAACAAACAAAAAACAAAACCAAAAAACGACAGTGGGACCAGACGCCATTTCAAATGAAGTGTTAAACCATTTACCGGATACGTTCCTCAGATTTCTACATAATCATATTCAATATTCAATACTCCTAATCATATTCAATATTCAATACTCATAATCATATTCAATATTCATAATCATATTCAATACTCCTAATCATATTCAATACTCCTAATCATATTCAATACTGCTGGTCAAACGGTGGCCTACTTTGCCTGCTGTATGGAAACAGTCCACACTGGTTCCTGTCCTCAAACAAGGCAAGCCAAAAACTGATCAAAATAATACAGACCAGTCGCTCTGACTTCACATGTTGGAAAGTTAATAGAAAGACTTGTGCTAAACAGGCTTCTTTATTACTGTGAAAAAAACAAAATACTATAATTCTAGTTAACCAAGCAGGTTTTTGAAAAGGAGGAACCTAGTTAAAATGACTAATCAGAGCAAACATCTATTTGCTCGTAGAAAAAATGTGCCAGCCCTGTCTTTTTGAAGATTATTCACATAAAATCAACTGGTTTATCAGGCTGCATGTTTAATCATTTCAAAGCTTTTCTAAACAACAGAGTCATCAAGACAAGGGTGGGAAACACTGTACCCCTGATCACCTGACGTGGCCGTCCCACGACGATCGGCAATGCATCAATACTTTTCAACGTCTTCACTCGCGATCTTTCAGTCCTTGTCAAGTAAGGTTGAAAAGGTACACTACATAGACGATATATATTCATATGAATGAAACTAACAATGAAAAAAAAAAACCCACTCCTCTCAATAAATTGTGCAAAGAGGTTGTGTCGAGAACTGATTAAGCTGACCAACAGTATGTCAGAAAATGGCTTGAGTCTGCAGCCAGAAAAGTCGTGCATGGTTCTGCTGTATCCTGGTTATAACCCAGACATATTACCTACTTTTAAAATAGGTGGGTGATGATGGAATATAAACAAGTAGTAAAATTCCTTGACAACAGCAGCAACACCACCAGTGTACAGAGAATACAGTTCAAAAGGAGCTCAACGACCACTCGGGAAAATGAACCTTCCAAAAATAGTGGCAGGAACAAAGGAGACGTCACACCTTCCCCTGCACCTCCACTCCCACTGCCACGCTCCACGACCCAAGATTCCACCCCAACATTGTCATGTCGTTGTGACCACCGTAAATGTTCTCCTCTCTCTCTCTCTCTTCGTGTGTGTGTGTGTGTGTGTGTGTGTGTGTGTGTGTGTGTGTGTGTGATTATACGCGCGCGCGCTGGCGCAAAGTGAACGTGACTGTCTACATATCAGCACAGACACATTGTCATACTAGCAGTAAATATAGTACTACACATTACAACAAATTGTGATACTGGCTGTACATGTAGTGCTATACATTACATTGTGATACTGGCTGTACATGTGGTGCTACACATTACAACACATTGTGATACTGGCTGTACATGTAGTGCTACACATTACAACACATTGTGATACTGGCTGTACATGTAGTGCTACACATTACAACACATTGTGATACTGGCTGTACATGTAGTGCTGCACATTACAACACATTGTGATACTGGCTGTACATGTAGTGCTACACATTACATTGTGATACTGGCTGTACATGTAGTGCTACACATTACAACACATTGTGATACTGGCTGTACATGTAGTGCTACACATTACAACAAATTGTGATACTGGCTGTACATGTGGTGCTACACATTACAACACATTGTGATACTGGCTGTACATGTACTACACATTACAACACATTGTGATACTGGCTGTACATGTAGTGCTACACATTACATCACATTGTGATACTGGCTGTACATGTAGTGCTACACATTACATCACATTGTGATACTGGCTGTACATGTAGTGCTACACATTACATTGTGATACTGGCTGTACATGTAGTACTACACATTACAACACATTGTGATACTGGCTGTACATGTAGTGCTACACATTACATTGTGATACTGGCTGTACATGTAGTGCTACACATTACAACACATTGTGATACTGGCTGTACATGTAGTGCTACACATTTCGGCACGTACACACATATTGTGATACTTGCTGTACATGTAGCATATGTACATGTAGCATATATGACGCTGGTCATTAAGATTAGACGATAAACCGAGGTGCGCAGCGTGCACTTTGCGCACGTTAAAGAACCCACGGCATCAAAAACGTTGTCCCGGGGGAAAATTGCGAAGAAAATGATAATGTGTTATACATGTGTATGTGTGTCCGTGGTTGAAGCCGGACTGAAGGACACAGGAAACGCATGACGAGCGCCCCAAAACAGCTGTCAGTCGACTGAACCCAGGTAGGCGGTCAGTTGTGCAAATAACTCGGATGCACTTAGCGTGACCGAAGATAGGCGTTATATAAGTATCAATAATGATCATGATAAAGACAACAACAACAACAGTAATAATGATAATAATGATAATCATAGATGGAAGAAGAAGAAGATGATGATGACAACTATAATAATAGTAACAACAAGAATGATAATGATGATAATGATAATAATGATAGTAATGATGATGATGATGATGGTGATGATAATGATAATACTAATACTAATAATAGATGGCAGAAGAAGATGATGATGATGATGATGATGACAATAATAATAATCATCATCATCATGATGATAATAATGATAGATGGAAGAAGAAGAAGTAGAAGAATACGATGATAATTATAACAATAATAATACTAATAGATGGAAGAAGAAGAAGAAGATGATGATGACGATGATGATGATGATGATGATGATGATGATGAAGAAAGCTGAGCACAGGCGTGACTAATTCTGATAACTGAGCAATAGAAAAGTACCGACACATACCATTTTCAGTTCCGACGTGTCATGATGTCGCGACGTGTGATCGTGCTGACGACGTCCGTGGCCATGGTCTTCCTACTGATGTTTTACGCACAGCCAACGTTCAGGTACTGCGTGGCGGAGAGGGCACACTCCTTCACAGGGCAGCAGCAGCAGCAGCAGCATCAGCAGCGGTCTTTGGCTCAACTTGAGGTCAGTGACCGCCCGGACACACACACTGCCCTTGTCAGTCAGCGGGTCGTAAGCATTGCTGTTGTCCTGTATCTGCCTTCGTTGCTTTGTGTTGGGGTGGGTTGGTTGTGCTGGGTTGGGTTGGGTTTGCTGTGTTGAGTTGTGGTGTGCTGTGCTGGTTGGGTTGTGTTGGGTTGGGTTGGTTGTGCTGGTTGGGTTGTGTTGGGGTGGGTTGGTTGTGCTGGGTTGGGTTGTGTTGGGGTGGGTTGGTTGTGCTGGGTTGGGTTGTGTTGGGGTGGGTTGGTTGTGCTGGGTTGGGTTGTGTTGGGGTGGGTTGGTTGTGCTGGTTGGGTTGGGTTTTCTGTGTTGTGTTGTGGTGTGCTGTGCTGGGTTGGGCTGGGTTTGTTGTGTTGAGTTGTGTTGTGCTGTGCTGGGTTGTGTTGGGTTGGGTTGGGTTGGTTGTGCTGGGTTGGGTCGGGCTGAGATGGGTTGTGCTGTGCTTGGTTGTGTTGGGACGGGTTGGGTTGGGTTGTTTTGTGCTGTATTGGATTGGGTTTGCTGTGTTGTGTTGTGCTGTGCTGGGTTGGGTTGGGTTGGTTATGCTGGGTTGGCTCGGGTTGTGTTGTACTCGGTTGTGTTGGGACGGGTTGGGTTGGGTTATGCTGTGCTGGGTTGGGTGGGTTGGGTTGGGTTATGCTGTGCTGGGTTGTGTTGGGACGGGTTGGGTTGGGTTATGCTGTGCTGGGTTGTGTTGGGTCGAGTTGTCTTGTGCTGTGCTGGGTTGGGTTGGGTTGGGTTGGGTTGCACCGGGAGGGATTGGTTGTGTTGGATCGGGTTGTGCTGTGTTGGGTCGGGTTGTGCTGTGCTTGCTTGGGTTGGGTTGGCTTGGCTTGGCTTGGCTGTGCTGGGCTGGGTTGAGTTGTCTCACTCAGAGGAACATTGGGGAAATTTTGGAGTCCCTTTCGTTGATGCTGGCACCATGCCCTTTTTTGTTTCATTTAGAGACATACCGCGTCCAGCTGGGAGACTATCGGTACCTAAACTGAGTACAGGACAGACGTCCAGCTGGGAGACTATCGGTACCTAAACTGAGTACAGGACAGACGTCCAGCTGGGAGACTATCGGTACCTAAACTGAGTACAGGACAGACGTCCAACTGGGAGACTATCGGTACCTAAACTGAGTACAGGACAGACGTCCAACTGGGAGACTATCGGTACCTAAACTGAGTACAGGACAGACGTCCAGCTGGGAGACTATCGGTACCTAAACTGAGTACAGGACAGACGTCCAGCTGGGAGACTATCGGTACCTAAACTGAGTACAGGACAGACGTCCAGCTGGGAGACTATCGGTACCTAAACTGAGTACAGGACAGACGTCCAGCTGGGAGACTATCGGTACCTAAACTGAGTACAGGACAGACGAACCGAGGCTTGGAACAACTGATTTCCCATCGTGTTTTATTTCAGACAAAAAACAACAAAGAAAAAAAGAAACAAACAAACAACAACAACAACTAAAACAGACTTGGTTTTAGTAACTGTGAACACGTGTTTAGAAAGTAGGCGGCGGCCCAATAATGCTCCTATCTCTGGGCCTTCTGAAAGATGCCAAATCTTCCCGATACTGAACGACAGTGAAGTTGCGCTAAAACAGCTTGTAGGCTACGTCACACACACAAAAAAGAAGTCATTTCGAACGTCATTTTGCACATTACGTCAATTACACGTACTCACTGAGCAGAAAGCAAAAGCACACGCATGGGAAAAGATTGAAAACGTGTAGCTCTCCCGCGACAGTCGTATTGTATTGTATTGTGATGTATTGTATCGTATTTTATCGTATTGTATTGTGCAGGGGGGGAAAAGGGGTGGGGGTGGGAGAGATATCGGTTTTTCCTGTGTGAAACTGGTTGACATAGTTTGTCAGGACTAGCACACAGATGGAAATCCATTCTTTCTACTGCGCACATCTTTGCGCCCATCCGGTCACTGCGCATCCACTAATCTCTGACACAGTATGCTATACATTCCTCACTGGTAACTGTTACATTCCTCACTGTAACTGTTACATTCCTCACTGGTAACTGTTACATTCCTCACTGTAACTGTTACATCCCTCACTGGTAACTGTTACATTCCTCACTGGTAGCTGTTACATTCCTCACTGTAACTGTTACATCCCTCACTGGTAACTGTTACATTCCTCACTGGTAGCTGTTACATTCCTCACTGTAACTGTTACATTCCTCACTGGTAGCTGTTACATTCCTCACTGTAACTGTTACATCCCTCACTGGTAACTGTTACATTCCTCACTGTAGCTGTTACATTCCTCACTGGTAACTGTTACATTTCTCACTGTAACTGTTACATCCCTCACTGGTAACTGTTACATTCCTCACTGTAACTGTTACATTACATTCCTCACTGTAACTGTTACATTCCTCACTGGTAGCTGTTACATTCCTCACTGTAACTGTTACATTCCTCACTGGTAACTGTTACATTCCTCACTGTAACTGTTACATTCCTCACTGGTAACTATCGGAGGTAGGTGGCAGAATGGTTAAGATGCTCAACTGCCAATATAGTGAGTTCGTGAGGGTGTGGGTTCGAATCCCGCTCTCTGGAAAATCAAACTGAGTGTCCAGTCATTTGGATCAGACCGAAGGTACCGCGTGTGCAACGCACACTTGGCGCACTGAAACAGAACCCATGGCAACGAGTGTCCTCTGGCGAAATCATGTAGAAGAAATCCACTCTGATAGGTACACAAATATAGAAGCATGGCCTCAGTCCCTGGCTGAGCGCGTTGGGTTATACTGCTGGTCAGGCATCTGCCTAGCAGATGTGGTGTAGCGTATATGGATTTGTCCGAACGCAGGTACGCCTACTTGAGAAACTAAAACTACTGTTATATCAGTGTGTGACAGACACCAGTGTGTGATATCAGGGTGTGACAGTCACCAGTGTCTGTGATATCAGGGTGTGACAGACACTAGTGTGTGTGTGATATCAGGGTGTGACAGACACCAGTGTGTGTGATATCAGGGTGTGACAGACACCAGTGTGTGTGTGATATCAGGGTGTGACAGACACCAGTGTGTGTGATATCAGGGTGTAACAGACACCAGTGTGTGTGATATCAGGGTGTGACAGACACCAGTGTGTGTGATATCAGAGTGTGACAGACACCAGTGTGTGTGATATCAGGGTGTGACAGACACCAGTGTGTGTGTGATATCAGGGTGTGACAGACACCAGTGTGTGTGATATCAGGGTGTGACAGACACCAGTGTGTGTGATATCAGGGTGTGACAGACACCAGTGTGTGTGTGTGTGTGTGTGTGTGTGTGTGTGTGTGTGATATCAGGGTGTGACAGACACTAGTGTGTGTGATATCAGGGTGTGACAGACACTAGTGTGTGTGATATCAGGGTGTGACAGACACCTGTGTGTGTGTGTGTGTGTGTGTGTGTGTGATATCAGGGTGTGACAGACACCGGTGTGTGTGATATCAGGGTGCGACAGACACCAGTGGGTGTGTGTGTGTGTGTGTGTGTGTGTGTGTGTGTGTGTGTGTGTGTGTGTGTGTGTGATATCAGAGTGTGACAGACACCAGTGTGTGTGATATCAGGGTGTGACTGACACCAGTGTGTGTGATATCAGGGTGTGACAGACACCAGTGTGTGTGATATCAGAGTGTGACAGACACCAGTGTGTGTGATATCAGAGTGTGACAGACACCAGTGTGTATGATATCAGAGTGTGACAGACACCAGTGTGTGTGATATCAGGGTGTGACAGACACCAGTGTGTGTGATATCAGGGTGTGACAGACACCAGTGTGTGTGATATCAGGGTGTGACAGACACCAGTGTGTGTGATATCAGAGTGTGACAGACACCAGTGTGTGTGATATCAGAGTGTGACAGACACCAGTGTGTGTGATATCAGGGTGTGACTGACACCAGTGTGTGTGTGTGTGTGTGTGTGTGTGTGTGTGTGTGTGTGTGTGTGTGTGTGTGATATCAGGGTGTGACAGACACCAGTGTGTGTGATATCAGGGTGTGACAGACACCAGTGTGTGTGTGTGTGTGTGTGTGTGTGTGTGTCTGTGTCTGTGTGTGTGTGTGTGTGTGTGATATCAGGGTGTGACAGACACCAGTGTGTGTGTGATATCAGGGTGTGACTGACATCAGTGTGTGTGATATCAGGGTGTGACAGACACCAGTGTGTGTGATATCAGGGTGTGACAGACACCAGTGTGTGTGCAGGGGAGGGCAGAGAGGCACGGGTCCACCAGTGACCTGCCCCTGGCCATGATGGAGCGTGACGTCACGTGGAACGAACCCTGGCCGGAGATGGAGATAGGCGTCACTCCTCCCGGACAGGTCCTCATGCCACCCACCCCTTTCTGACCACCCATACACACACAGAGCTGAATGACCGTTACCATGCTTCCTTGGTGATGATGATGATGATGATGATCATCATGATGATGATGATGCTGATGATGATGATGTTGGTCCCCATGTTACTCACCCCTTTCTGACCACCCATACACACACAGAACTGAATGACCATTACCATGCCTCCTTGGTGATGATGATGATGATGATGATGATGATGATGATGTTGGTCCCCATGTCACCCACCCCTTTCTGACCACCCATACACACACAGAGCTGAATGACTGTTATCATGCCTCCTTGGTGGTGATGATGATGATGATGATGATGATGATGATGATGATGATGATGATGTGTGATGATGGTGATGATGGTGATGTTGATGATGGTGATGATGATGATGATGATGATGATGATGTGTGATGATGTTGATGATGATGATGATGATGATGATGATGATGGTGTTGATGATGATGTTGATGATGATGA
Organism: Babylonia areolata; assembly: GCF_041734735.1. Classification (NCBI taxonomy): domain Eukaryota; kingdom Metazoa; phylum Mollusca; class Gastropoda; order Neogastropoda; family Buccinidae; genus Babylonia; species Babylonia areolata. Next base: position 822,391 of record NC_134882.1, on the reverse strand, counting down.
TGATGATGATGTTGATGTTGACGATGATGATGTTGATGATAATGATGATGACGATGATAATGATGATGATGATGATGATGTTGATGATGATGTTGATGATGTTGATGATGATGATGTTGATGATGATGATGATGATGATGTTGGTCCCCATGTGACCCACCCCTTTCTGACCATCCACACACACACGCGCGCGCGCGCGCGTGCGCACACACATGCACACACGCATGCACATACTTCAATCATACACACTCTTTCTCTCTCTCTCTCTCTGTATACATGTGTGTCTGAAAACATGTGCGTGTGTGTGTGTGTGTGTGTGTGTGTGTGTGTGTGTGTGTGTGTGTGTGTGTGTGCTTATGTGTACTGAAAGATTGAACTGTGATCAGGTAGCCCCAGCAGTGCACTACGTGTGGTGCGGGGGGAGCAGGCAGCTGACGTTCCAGCACTACCTGGGCCTGCTGAGCGCTCTACGAGTGCTGAAGCCGCTCAAGTTCTACTTCTACTACACACACAACCAGCCCGTGCTGGACAGACTGTGGTACAACACCTGGTTTCAGGTGGGTTCTCATCACACATACGGACTTTAAAAGATGAAAAAACGGAGAAAAACGTGTGTGTGTGTGTGTGTGTGTGTGTGTGTGTGTGTGTGTGTGTGTGTGTGTGTGCGTGCGTGCGTGCGTGCGCGCGCTTTGTTTTTTGTCTTGTATTTATGGTTTGTTTTGTGTGTCCTCACCATTCTGTATTTTGAACTTCTTCCTCTTGTGATGATATTTATGCTTTTACCTTTGTTCAGCAAGTTCAGTTACATCATTGAAAAAAAGGGGAATGGCATGAGTTAATACTAATACCGCACTGTTTTCACTTCTCCAAAGGTGAAGCCTCCAGTGTTCCGGACCATTTCACGGGAGATATATCATAACTCATGCGCAGACTCAGTCCAAGAACCTTTCACAAACGTGAAAGATGTGTGTGTCTGTGAAGGAAGATCTATACGGATGCGCAAATGTGTATGTGTGTGTGTGTGTGCGTGCGTGTGCGCGCGCGTGTGTGTGTGTGTGCACGCGCGCGCGCACTTGCGTGCGTTCACACCATACTTCAGTTGATGGGGCTGCATTATCTGTGAGTAGCTGTGTAATTTCCTGGGCAAAGTCCCTGGCCTGAGGGTGTGTGTCCATGGTTTGCAGTGGATCCATTCCGCCAGTCTTTGCACAATGCCAGCATCGCCAGATGAAAGCTCTGCAACTAGTAACGCAGTCCCATCCCTGCTGTTTTCATTTTTCAAATGGTTGGCTATTTGCACAAGTGATGATGCAGAAAGGGTTCTGTTGAAATGGGGGGACAGCTTGTGAGTTGGTTGGTCAGTGTGGGGACAGCTTGTGACTTGGTTAGTCAGTGTGGGGACAGCTTGTGACTTGGTTAGTCAGTGTGGGGACAGCTTGTGACCTGGTTGGTCAGTGTGGGGACAGCTTGTGAGCTGGTTGGTCAGTGTGGGGACAGCTTGTGACTTGTTTGGTCAGTGTGGGGACAGCTTGTGACTTGGTTGGTCAGTGTGGGGACAGCTTGTGACTTGTTTGGTCAGTGTGGGGACAGCTTGTGACTTGGTTGGTCAGTGTGGGGACAGCTTGTGACTTGGTTGGTCAGTGTGGGGACAGCTTGTGACTTGGTTGGTCAGTGTGGGGAGGGAGAAGAGGGTGCATGCGATCGCCTTGAGTTGGACTGATGTGTGCAGTTATGACTGATATGTCGGAACAAAAAAAACAAAAAAAAACAAAAAAAAACCCTTTCAGTGGGGTATAGATATTGGAAACTGGGGGAAGGCTAAAATGGAATGGATGTCTTGAAAAACAATGTATCAACAGGTAATAAAGAATTCATTTTTCCAATCTTAAGCGTGCAGCTGCAGAAGGATGCAAGGGAGGTCTTCTTCTTCTTCGTTCGTGGGCCGCGCCTCCCTCGTTCACTCGTGTGCACCAGTTGGTTTTTAAGTGTATGACCGTTTTAGCTCCCGCACTGTAGGCAATCATACTCCGTTTTCGGGGGTGGGGTGTATGCCAGGTATGTTTTTGTTTCCATAATCCACCGAACGCTGACAAGGAGTACGGCCGCATATTTAACGCGCGTATTTGATCTTCTGTGCGTATATACACGAAGGGGGTTCAGGCACTAGCAGTTCTGCACATATGCTGACCTGGAAGATGGGAAACATCTCCACCCTTTACCCACCAGGCGCCGTGACCTGGAAGATGGGAAACATCTCCACCCTTTACCCAGCAGGCGCCGTGACCTGGAAGATGGGAAACATCTCCACCCTTTACCCAGCAGGCGCCGTGACCTGGAAGATGAGAAACATCTCCACCCTTTACCCAGCAGGCGCCGTGACCTGGAAGATGGGAAACATCTCCACCCTTTACCCAGCAGGCGCCGTGACCTGGAAGATGGGAAACATCTCCACCCTTTACCCAGCAGGCGCCGTGACCTGGAAGATGGGAAACATCTCCACCCTTTACCCAGCAGGCGCCGTGACCTGGGAGATGGGAAACATCTCCACCCTTTACCCAGCAGGCGCCGTGACCTGGAAGATGGGAAACATCTCCACCCTTTACCCAGCAGGCGCCGTGACCTGGGAGATTGGAAACATCTCCACCCTTTACCCAGCAGGCGCCGTGACCTGGGAGATGGGAAACATCTCCACCCTTTACCCAGCAGGCGCCGTGACCTGGAAGATGGGAAACATCTCCACCCTTTACCCAGCAGGCGCCGTGACCTGGAAGATGAGAAACATCTCCACCCTTTACCCAGCAGGCGCCGTGACCTGGAAGATGGGAAACATCTCCACCCTTTACCCAGCAGGCGCCGTGACCTGGAAGATGGGAAACATCTCCACCCTTTACCCAGCAGGCGCCGTGACCTGGAAGATGAGAAACATCTCCACCCTTTACCCAGCAGGCGCCGTGACCTGGAAGATGAGAAACATCTCCACCCTTTACCCAGCAGGCGCCGTGACCGGGACTCGAACCCGGGACCTTCAGATTGAAAGTCCAACGCTTTGACCTCTCGGCTGTTGCGCCCTTCTCAAGTGAGGTCACAATGTGTGTATCACACGAGTGGTCAACTCATCTGTATGAATGAATCCAACAGAATTATATGTTCAGATGTACAGCGTCCAAAAAGCAGCAGTTCCTTTAATGCTAATCCAAAGTATACCCAATTCTTCTTCCTTCGTGAGCCGCGACTCCCAACGTTCACTCGTATAGTGCACGTGTGGGCTTAGAAATTCTTATTATGTGTATGACTGTTTTTACCCCCGGCATGTAGGCAGCCCGTGTCATACTCCGTTTTCGGTGCGGGAGGGTTGTGTGTGTGTGTGTGTGTGTGTGTGTGTGTGTGTGTGTGTGTGTGTGTGTGTGTGTGTGTGTGGAGGAGGTGGAGGGGGATGTACTGAAATGTCTGTGGAAGATTTCTTGGCGCCTTGTGGATTCAGCCACAGCGCGGAGGGCTGACTGGATGAAGGGTCAGCTGGCGACGATCGTTTTCTCTAGCTTCTTTCTGTTTCTTTAAACACAGGAGTTCAAGGAAGCCGTGCCGGTGGCGGACATAGTTCAGATGGGCGTCAAACACAGCTGCGGCTCCAGAGAGATGCTGAAAGCCATCCTGGACATCCTCACCGCGGAAGGGGGAGTCTACCTGGGCGAGAAGTTGATCCTGGCGGGCATCCCCCCGGACTTTCTCCACCACGACACCTGGTACGCCTTTGTCCCCGGGGACAGGGACCTGACGCGAGGCATCGTGTACGTGAGGAAGGACTTCGGCGCCGGAGCCGCCAAGCAGAACGCCAGCGATCTCCTGGAGAAGATCCTGGCCGACAGGATGGGGTGCGTGTCCGTGCAGAAGCTGAACGATCATGGGCACGGGACGGGAGGCGAGTGCGTCCTCATGGATCAGACCCCCAACTACCCGAGGGACATCTGGGGGGCCCGGACCGCCTTCGGGGAGCTGGCTCGCTGGCTCTTCTACGGGCAGCGCGCTCCCTACCAGGTGCGGAGAGACCCCAGCAAGCCCATCCCGCGCATCGCTCACTACATCCGGGTTCAGAGCAACGAGAAGCCCATGTACCAGGACACGTTCAGCTTTACCCACTTCATGAGTCAGTCTGTTGAATTTTCCTTTCCTTTCTTTTTTTTCTTTTGCTGATTCGGACAAGTCCAGCTTTACACACTTCTTGAGTATGCCTGTTTTTGTTTTTTTGTTTTTTTCATGACAAGTTCAGTTATGAATCAAGTGAGTCTTTTTACTGTTTAATTTGTTTCTCTTGTTTTGCATCAGGACAAGTTCAGCTTTACCCACTTCTCAAGTGAGTCTTTTTACTGTTTAATTTGTTTCTCTTGTTTTGCATCAGGACAAGTTCAGCTTTACCCACTTCTCAAGTGAGTCTTTTTACTGTTTAATTTGTTTCTCTTGTTTTGCATCAGGACAAGTTCAGCTTTACCCACTTCTCAAGTGAGTCTTTTTACTGTTTAATTTGTTTCTCTTGTTTTGCATCAGGACAAGTTCAGCTTTACCCACTTCTCAAGTGAGTCTTTTTACTGTTTAATTTGTTTCTCTTGTTTTGCATCAGGACATGTTCAGCTTTACCCACTTCTCAAATCAGTCTGTTTTCTGTTGAGTTTTAGACAGACAGACAAACAACAACATACGGGTGGCGCTATGCTGCAGCGATGCGCTCTCCCTCGTGAGAGCAGCCCGAATTTCACACAGATAAATCTGTTGTGACAAAGATGTAATACAATACAACACAGACACACAGACACACAGACACACACACACACACACACACACGCAGACACAAACACAGAAACACAGACACAGACACACACACACAGACACACACACACACACACACACACACACACACACACACACACACATACCTACCCCTGAACCAAAGGTGTTGAGCGTGGCAGGCGTCCTGAGCGCGCTCCACTTGGGCGGCTTTGAGCACATGTATACCTACCTGCCTACATACCAACAACCTACCTACCAACCTACCTACCTACCAACCAACCTTCCTACCTACCTGTCTGCCTACCTGCCTACCAACCAACCTACCTACTTACCTACCTACCAACCTACCTGCCAACCTACCTACCTGCCAGCCTACCTACGTAACTTGATAGGTATACACACATATATGCATATCCACTCCTGAATCAACGGTGCTGCGTGTGGCAGGTGTCCTGAGCGCGCTACACGTGGGTGGCTTTCATCACGTGTACCTGCACGTGGACAAGGAGCCCAGAGGGTCGTGGTGGGACCTGCTCAAGACGGAGAACGTCACCGTCATCAGGCTGCAGAAACCCAACTGGGTGTACCAGCAGAAGATCACGGGCATCACCCACTTCAGTGATGTGTCTAGGTATGTATGTAGTCAGCTCCGGCACCGTGGCATCAACTTAAAAATGATTTATAAGGTTTGTTTGATAGGTAACATTCCATGTTGTGTCCAGGTATGAAGTCAGAGTTGACCCAGCGCCACGGAATGACCCTTAAAAAACATGATGATATATAAGGTTTGTTTGGTAGTTGACATTCTGTGTTCTGGACCTTAACCACATCTGTGATGTGTCCAGGTATGTTCTGAGCATCAACCACATCTGTGATGTGTCCAGGTATGTTCTGAGCATCAACCACATCTGTGATGTGTCCAGGTATGTTCTGAGCATCAACCACATCTGTGATGTGTCCAGGTATGTTCTGAGCATCAACCACATCTGTGATGTGTCCAGGTATGTTCTGAGCATCAACCACATCTGTGATGTCTCCAGGTATGTTCTGAGCATCAACCACATCTGTGATGTGTCCAGGTATGTTCTGAGCATCAACCACATCTGTGATGTGTCCAGGTATGTTCTGAGCATCAACCACATCTGTGATGTGTCCAGGTATGTTCTGAGTATCAACCACATCTGTGATGTGTCCAGGTATGTAGTCAGAGTTGACCTAGTGCCAACATTTTTTATTTAGAAATAAACCTAAAAAGAAATGCAAAACTCAGCTCAACGCATCGCAACTGAACGCAATACAATACAATACAATACAATACAATACAATACAATACACACTTTCGTAAGTGTTGGATTTTGACACGATTCTGCAGAAGAAATCTTCTCTAATAGTCTGACAGGTACTCAAACATAATGATGTACCTGCTCTCAAAGAGAAATAGTCTGACAGGTACTCAAACAAAATGCTGTACCTGCTCTCAAGGAGAAATAGTCTGACAGGTACTCAAACATAATGCTGTACCTGCTCTCAAAGAGAAATAGTCTGACAGGTACTCAAACATAATGCTGTACCTGCTCTCAAAGATAAATAGTCTGACAGGTACTCAAACATAATGCTGTACCTGCTCTCAAAGAGAAATAGTCTGACAGGTACTCAAACATAATGCTGTACCTGCTCTCAAAGATAAATAGTCTGACAGGTACTCAAACATAATGCTGTACCTGGTCTCAAAGAGAAATAGACTGACAGGTACTCAAACATAATGCTGTACCTGCTCTCAAAGACAGGTACTCAAACATAATGCTGTACCTGCTCTCAAAGAGAAATAGTCTGACAGGTACTCAAACATAATGCTGTACCTGCTCTCAAAGACAGGTACTCAAACATAATGCTGTACCTGCTCTCAAAGACAGGTACTCAAACACAATGATTTATCTGCTCTCAAAGACAGGTACTCAAACACAATGATTTATTTGCTCTCAAAGACAGGTACTCAAACACAATGATGTACCTGCTCTCAAAGACAGGTACTCAAACACAATGATGTACTTGCACTCAAGGCCTGACCAGCGCTTTGTGTTATGCTAGTGTCAGGCATCTGCCTGGCAGATGTGGTGTAGCGTATGTGGATTCGTCCCAACGCACTGACGCCTCCCTGAGTAACTGAAACTTGAAACCGTAACTGAAAGTGGATTGATTTTTTGTTGTTGTCAGATACAACATTCTGTATCGATATGGCGGCGCCTACCAGGACTTTGACTGTGTGTGGACGTCGCGCGTCCCTGACGGCCTCCTGGAGTACCCCACCGTGATCTCCCCAGCCATCTCCAAGAACGACCCGTGGCCGGACGGCCTGGCCCTGGGTATGATCATGGCGCGGCCAGGGGCACCCTTCATCCGGCACGCCTTCAAGGGCTACCGCACGTACCGCGGAGACAACTACCTCTACAACGCCATCATGAGGTCCTACCGGACTTACGAGCAGTTCCCAGACACTGTGCACTTCGATCCACATTTCAAGGTGAGTCTTGAGGCTAGGGTTGGGGCTGGGGAGGGGGTCAGTGGGGGGTTAGGTGGTTACTCTCAAAGTTCTGGTCAGCGTTCAGGGGAAGGTCATGCACCTGCTCCTTTCATTTTTTTTCTTATTTTTTTTTAGCAGATGTGGTGTAGCGTGTCTGATGAGTCCGCACGTCTTGACACCTCCTTGAAAGTGAAAGTGAAAGTGAAGCTGAGGTTGTTGATCCCCCTTCAGTGTGTAACACGCTGGTAGGCAGGCGTGTCTCCTTTACTGGGATCCTGTTGTGCTGTTGCAGCTGAACTCAAGGCGTCAAGTGTTCGTTCCTTTGCTTAGCGTCTTTCTACAATTGTGATTATAGACTAACATCCATCCCCTTCCCCACCCCACTCATGCCATCACTACTGTTCCTATTCTTCTCTTCTCAATGTGCATCACACACAAAAAGTATGAAGATCAACCAAACTCAGCAACACAGAGACAGTGGGGCTTTTGATTAAACTCTGAATTATTTCAAACATGAGTTGATTGTCGTATAAAACGTCAGATATGCTGTTCGTGCCATGTCCATTTTAGAGTTTAGCGATCTATTGGCTTACACCCTTAGGGCCAGGTTGTTCAAACCTGACGTCTTGAACATTGGCCTTGCATTATAGTGATGAATTGTACTTGCACCTGATGTCATTCATGTGTTCAGTGTTGAAGACAAATATTTCCATTTTTAAAACGAATTTACAGCTGCGCCTGATGTCTTACATCGTTGCTTTGTGTGGAAGACATTGCTAGTGAAACACTTCTATAAATGAATTCTGACCTGTATCCGATGAGTTTCGTTTTCTGTGTGTGCGGAAAACAAATGTTTTTATTCATGAATTCATACACGTATCTCCTGTCTTGGAGTTGCGTTTTGCGTTAGGGACAAAATGAGCGCTTTTGATACAGTAAGTGCTTGAAACATACATCTTCAACAGTGTTACGTAGAGATAAATGCCATGATAGACTGCATGAATCAGCTATCTTTCAGTAGTTTTGCTTGAAGACTAATGCCCTTATTGAGTGCATGAATCAGATATCTTTCAACAGTTTTGTGTGGAGATAAATGCTCATATTGAGTGCATGAATCAGATATCTTTCAACAGTTTTGTGTGGAGATAAATGCCCATATTGAGTACATAAATCAGATATCTTTCAACAGTTTTGTGTGGAGATAAATGCCCATATTGAGTACATGAATCAGATATCTTTCAACAGTTTGCATGAAGATTAATACCTTAAAGACTGCCTGAACCAGATATCTTTCAACAGTTTGCATGAAGATTGATACCTTAAAGACTGCCCGAACCAGATATATTTCAACAGTTTGCATGAATTTTAAATGCCCTTAAAAACTACGTATTTCAGCTGTCTTTCAACAGTTTCTGCATGAAGACAAAATAAATGCTTTAAAAGCCAACTCAGATTCGATTGCCTGGTGTGTTTCAGGTGTTTTGCGTGAAGGACAAGTGCTTTCCACAGTGGATGCGGGACTCTCACTGGGACCTGAAGAAGAACGGAGGGCGGGATTACGCATGGAGCACGGAGACCAGAGCTCTGCATCTGGTGGTCCCTAAAGTGTGGAAGTCGTTCAAGTCCCCGGCTGCCCTGAAGGAGGGCAGGGACATGGTTGCCGACGTGGGACGGAACATCTTGCAGAAAGCCGGGCGTATGTCCCTCCTGGACAATGCTTAAGATAAAATACAATACAACAGAATAAAACGGCTGCTTGTTCATTTTCGTCGATGGGAATGTGGGTGTTGTTGTTTGATAGTTTGGTTTATTTTCAGTTATGATTGATCTCGACGTAAAGTAGCTAATCGTTTCTGATATATAAAGTATCTCTCGTTTTTTTGTGTTCTTTTTCAAAAATGTTTTTCTTTATAATCTTTTTTTTTTCAGTCCAGTCTTTGAGATTACAGTCTTTGCTATTGCATGATTAGAAATCATCCCGTTAGTGATTATATACCACACTGATACAATTATTCATTCTCAGGTAATGCACAAAGACAGAATTATTTTCTGTTAGCCCTTTCACTACCAGTCAATTTAGAGTGCAAAATTCTCTTGTGCTATAAAGACAGAAAATATGGTGTCTAAGACTAGCTGGGGATTCCCCCTGTGATGTATGGAAAATATGGCCTATCCTACCGCGAACATAAAGAGCAGTAGGTTGATGGACTGATCTGGTCACCCTTCAGTGACATGGGTCCTCTACCCAGCTGATGCACAATGCGAGTTTGGGGGTGAAAGGGTTAATGTTAGACGTATAGGCCTACGTTAATAAACTAGGACATACGTAAATAAAATCATACATACATACGATCACACAGACACAAACATAAACACGAACAAGCGCACGTCTGCACATGAGAAAAAACGTTGATTTTTTAAAACCTATATACGTATGGGTGTTTTACAGTTAATGTGTAATGAAGAAAAGAAAATACATATTATTCAATGTTATATATTGTATTCAGATTATGCCATGGGTGTTAAAGATTCAATTCAAATTGTTCTATTTAGTAGGTTTATTTTACACTAGCCATGATGAGTGTTTTCGTCTTTTACGTTGTTCATTCATTAGAAATGCACATAACTGAATAACAAGACAAGACAAGACAAGACAAGACGTGTTTATTTCGGGAAACCCCGTGGGGCACATGAAAATGTTATATATTTCCTTGTGACAGAGTGAGCTACGAATGCCTGTGGCCAGAGGAAGAACGAGAAATATTATTTGTACATTTAGAATACCTGTATGAATGTGAAAATGTTTTGCACGTGGTAAGTGTGGGTGAATCGTGAGCTGTGCATGTTCATGTGTGTGTGTGTGTGTGCGTATGTGTATGTGCTGTAACGTCAGTCTGAATGTATCAGAGCTCGGGTGATGTGCGTCTGTGAGACGGAGTGAGCCTTGACTGTTCCGAATATCAGGTGGGGAAAAATTGTTAAGTTTTTATTTCATTGTTTATTCGATGGTTAGTTGCTGGATAATTTTATTCGAAATTCAACTTATGATTGAATAGTTTGAGAAGTTAGTTTTTGTTTTTGGTTTTGAAATGTTTGCTTTTTGATAAATTAATACTTTATGTAATTTATAAGACGTAGTGACTCTTAAATGAATATTGTATTGTTCATTGGAAAAAATGGTATGAATGCATGAGTGGTGTGAATGGACAGTAAATGTAAGAAAATAACATAAGGGGACAGTTAAATGAAACTATAGACCTGTTAGTTTGACTTGTATAACCTGTAAAGTTCTGGAATCATATGTAAGAGATACTATTGTTGATCATATGACAGAAAATTGTTTGTATGCGGAATGCCAACACGGATTTCGGAAACACAGATCATGTGTAACTCAGTTACTAGAACTCATGGAAGACTTCACACAAATGATAAACAGGGATGAAGATATTGATGTGCTTTACTTAGACTTTAAGAAAGCTTTTGATTCTGTGCCACACCAGAGATTATTAAAAAAGATAGAATCTGATGGAATATCAGGAAAAGTGTTAAATTGGACCTGGGATTTTCTCACAAACCGAAAACAAAGAGTTAAGGTGGGAGATAGTTATTCAAAGGACCCAATGGGTCCTTAGTGGAATTCCACAGGGTAGTATCTTAGGACCCATACTTTTTACATTATTCATAAATGACTTGCCTCAAACAGTAGCAAGTGTATGTAAATTTTTTGCAGACGACACTAAACTTTACTGTTCACCAAGTTCACGACACATAATGCAAAATGACATTGACTCCTTGATAGAATGGTCTGAAAAATGGAACTTATACTTTAATGCTTCCAAATGCAAAGTATTACACATTGGTCGAACAAACCCAAAACATAACTATGTAATGAAAAACGACGACGAAATAACCAATATTGTGAAATGTGAAGAGGAGAAAGACTTAGGAGTGACGTTTGATAAAGACTTACTGTTTGACAGACATATTAACCAAGTTGTTAACAAGGCAAATCAAAGGCTGGGTATTATTAAACGTACTTTTTCGTTTATTGATAAGGATATTTTTCTCCGACTTTATAAAGCTCTTGTAAGACCTCTCTTGGAGTATGGTCTCCCTGCCTGGTGTCATAGACTAATACGTCAATCAATTACTATTGAGAGTGCAAAGACGTGCTACTAAACTGGTGCATGAAATTAAGGATTTGTCTTACGAAGAAAGACTGAAATTCCTAAAATTACCCTCAATGAAAGCAAGACGAAAAAGAGATTTGATTCAAGCCTATAAGATCTGTAATGGTATAGACGATATCAAAAAAGATCACTTCTTTGATTCACCGCCAGATACTAATATGGAAACAAGAAACAGTGTTGATAAAATTTATAAACAGAGACATAACAATAACACAAGGAAATTTGCTTTCAGTTATAGGGTTACTAACGACTGGAACAAACTAACCACTAACATCAAGTATGCTTCCAATACCAACAACTTCAAGAACCTTATCGATAATCACAAAATTTTAAAAGACATCTGGTTTGACTTTGATGGTCCAAGATAACTGTAACTGGGTCTACTTAGACTGAGACAAGACTGATAACGACATAGCATAAAGGCCTTGAGGCCTTGTCTAATCATGAATGAGACGGGGCGTAAAAAGCCGTGAGGCTACGATGATCAACATCAACCCCTAACCTGAACCTGAACCTGAACCTGATTAATGAGGATTAGCTGGATACTCGTTCAGTGTGTCGGAAGGAAGAATTTATCTGGAGTGTGCCAAGAGGTAAAAACATGGAAAAAGTGTTGTCAGGGCTCCATGTTGACCAGCCAGGGAGTGGAAGGACCCCTTGTGGAACTGGTGTTTCCAGGTGGAAGTGTGCATGAGTGGGGGAAAAAAACTTTTTTCGTTTTTGTCTTAATCATAACTGGCTCAGGGGAAAATTCTTGTTTGTTTTCTGTTTCTGTTTACTGAGAGAGTGATAGACTGAAGACTGAAGCGAACTCGATAAATATTTCTTCCCTTATCTTGTCTGTTTCCTCACCCACTTAGGGTGCGACACACAGCTACTTCTAACCAGCCATGATTTCCTGCAATCCTTCGATCGCCAGCGCCAAGTCGACGTGGCGATCTTAGATTTTTCTAAGGCTTTCGATACTGTCCCCCACAAGCGTCTTCTCCACAAACTGCAGGCTTATGGTATCAGAGGCAGTCTCCACATCTGGCTCACTAACTTTCTGACGTCTTCTCCACAAACTGCAGGCTTATGGTATCAGAGGCAGTCTCCACATCTGGCTCACTAACTTTCTGACGTCTTCTCCACAAACTGCAGGCTTATGGTATCAGAGGCAGCCTCCACATCTGGCTCACTAACTTTCTAACGTCTTCTCCACAAACTGCAGGCTTATGGTATCAGAGGCAGCCTCCACATCTGGCTCACTAACTTTCTGACGTCTTCTCCACAAACTGCAGACTTATGGTATCAGAGGCAGCCTCCACATCTGGCTCACTGACTTTCTAACTCACAAGAGGCTGGCGGTAGTAATAGAAGGTGACTCATCAGAAGAAACCAGTGTGGACTCGGGAGTACCCCAGGGAACATGTCTCGGCCCTCTCTTCCTGTGTCACATTAACGACCTGCCAGACACCGTCAAGTCACAGGTCTGTCTGTTCGCCGACGACTGCCTCTTATACCGCGAAATAAACACCTTTCAAGACCACCTACAACTTCAAAACGACCTCTGCCTACTTGAAACCTGGGCCTCTGACTGGGGTATGAAATTCAACCCAAAGAAATGCTATATCCTCAGCATCCAACAGTCCTCCAACTGCAACTACTCCCTCTGTAATACCCCGCTCCAACATGTTTCCTCCAACCCATACCTTGGTATCATCTTCTCTAATGACCTGAAGTGGGACACCCACATTGCCAACATCTCGAAGAAAGCAAACAACATCCTAGGATTTCTCCGCAGAAGCTTGCACTTCTTTTCCTCACCACTGCAAGAAAAACGCATATCTAGCCCTCATACGCCCACTCTTAGAGTATGGATGCATCATCTGGTCCCCATACCTACAGCAAGATATAAACATATATATATATATATATATATATATATATATATATATATATATATATATATATATATAGATATAAAGTTTAGTTGGTGATTTTTCTTTAACTCTGTGCACTTTCCCCCTTGATTTTCGATCACTGGTGATCAATGGAGAATTGTCGGAAATTATCATACGTAAAACACATGTTTGCTAAACAGACGCATTCATCATGAAACAAAGTAGTATTTTAAAGAATTATTGTCGGGAATCTTCGCGAAAGGAGAAGGTCGCCTGTTTCTACAAGTAAGTGATGACGTCTGAAACAAGTATGTTCAGTTTATTACCAATAGTGTTATGACAGGGATAAGCCAGAATCGAAGAGTGATGACTCATGAATGGGTTTGTTTGTCTCATACATTTCTTTCATAGTTTCTTACTCATGGTGTTTTCTGTACATTCTTTACATACCTTTTTCTTAATTGATGTGTAAAAACAAACTGGTTTCTTTTTGACATTCTCTTCATAACCCATTTGTATCCAAAGAACCAAAGCAACTGTTTCCACTGTTAAAACGGGTGACTTGTTCAGGTGGGAGTTGTCGGTCTATTTTTAGCAATAATATCAACATATTGTTTAAAGAAAGAAACTGACTGTAGTTTGTGAATAATAATTTTTATATATTCCCTTATCCATGGGATGCTACATTAATGTTAACCGTCTAAACTCGTTTTTTCTGCAAAACAAGAAGTCTGTTGTGGTGTACATGACATGTGGTTTGTAGTAATCAATCAGGAAATATAGTTATGATCTTATTCACAGCACTGAACATATAGTTTTTGACACAGCACTGAATTTCGTTTCAGATGAAAGAAAAATGATTGCTTTCTCAATAAAAGTTAAAATTGTTAACTTGAACTCAATATCTTTGATTTGTTTTGTTTTTTGGTTTTTTGTTGTTGTTGTCTTTTTGTTGTTTTTTTTGTTTTTTTGTTCAGTGAGAATGTGAAAAATAATGAAAATGCTCAAAATTTCTATTTTTAACAACAGAGGTCAAAGGTAATCAAAATGACAATGTTCCACAAGCATTTAAAAACATATTTTGAAAGTTTGTTTTATTCTGATGACATTGATATATAACACATCAAGTTTGGTCCAAATGCACACTTTATAAGCATTTTCAAATTGCTGCATAGTTATTGCTAAAAAAAAAAGTGCGAAAAACTCAAACAAAATGAAGAAGAGGATGAAGAAGAAAAAAAAGAAGTGTAATGTGAGAAGTCATTAGATAATGTGGATCTTTTCACCCAATCTTTGTGGATCCGCCAAACAGTGCAAGTTTGTATATCTGTACTCGGCATGAGTGATCTGTTCACAGTCCAACTAGAATCAGACAAACGTAAGGGGGCTTAGTTGGTGGCCCTGTCATAAGTACGTTAAATCAGAACATTGAACACTAACCTAAGTGACTCACTGAGAAGCAGTGCAGGGTTTTGTCTGGTGCACATGTCTGGTCCCTGGCGACATAACATCGATGATAATTCTCTGTAGACTGCCGTCGCTGGGACTGCGTAATGGGGGTTGGGGAATACGTAGCGTCGTCTTCTTCCATCGCCGTGACCGCAGACATCCTGTTGACTATTCTGTCACTTTGACGAGAGGTGGGATGCGCACTGATGAAATGCTGGACCGCTGGGGGAGACTGGAGGCCCGTGACACGAATGTGTCAATGGTCTTGGCCTCCACGACTTCCTGGGGAAGTGGAAGTAATGCCACTGAAACGGTGCAGATAATGTGAAGAGAGAGTGAGTTTGGGAGGGGGGGGGGGGGGGAGAGGAGCACTGGCAGGAAAAGTGTTATGAAGAGTAACCATTGCTCGGACCTTCAACGCGATGCCATTCACCACTAAATGACAAAAATATACTCATTACTGTAAACTGAACAACAGGATTATCGGCCATAGCCGGCCTCGATCAGCTGAGGGGGTGTCAACGTTAAATCCGATTACACCCTTGTGCATGGATGAAATCAAGAGCAGGGAAAGAATTCCTCATTGTCAGAATGACTTTTGATGGATGCGCTTATATATATATATATATATATATATATATATATAAGTGTGTGTGTGTGTAATGGACTTTGCTGAGTGGTAAGGGTTGTTAAATTTATGAAATTTTGGATAAGAGGGTTAAAACATTTAAAAAATAAAAAAAAAATTTGATCAAATTGTCACGGATCTTTATCTTGTCGGCGACGCCACTTTTGTAGCCGTGTTAACCTGAGTGGTATATTAAAGGGGACGGTACAAAAGAATTATGGATGTACTGAATTAGAGTATGAAGGTTAAAGGATAGAAAAGATCCACACACCGGCCAAGGACATATAGAAGGCCAGTCACAAAAGGGTTTTTCTATTGTTTTATTACAATATTATGAGAAGTAAAGAAGAAGAGAAGAAGAGAAGACAGTGCTTGAACAGACACAAACAACAAATGTCATAAGTTCATCATGTCAGAACAAGTGGATAGTGAGCACATGTATACATATCAACATGGAATGACTACCACTTGGTTTGGGACAAGCAACAACATAACAAAATACATATGTGTGAAGACCAAACACTGAGAGCAAATGACACTTCTGATACATTTAAATAGTGCAGTTACAGTGGTTGAAGCAAAGCTGATTTATTGAAAGTACACTGACAGTACATATTTACGTAAAGCTCACACTGTGTTAAAGTGACTCAAATGAATCAGTTGTCATGTAGCACTATACCGGAGTAAGCCGTACAGGAGAGAGCACGATAGCAAAATTACAATTCACAGACTTATACATATCAGATGGTTTTAACCAATATAACTGATGTCAATCCAACACTACCATGTAATCAGCACAACAGAATACAGCTGTGACTACATGCCAAAGCAGTAACTGAACCAGGTGAACCAACCTAAGACAATATCAACATACGCATAAGAACACATGTTTCAAAACTTACAATTTACAAATCACCAACACATTTGACGCAAAGTACTTACAGTGATGATTGATGTGCAACACTGGCCTTTTGGGTTACACAGTGAGACAGAGTGAGCAGACTATAGCCACAAGGCAGCTCAAGTGAAAAGTGACCAGTGATAGATTGAAGAATCATCACACATCGCATATTGTGTATCATCATCCTGCATATGACCAGTGATCACACGCTTTACCTATTTATGCAAGTTATACGGACTGCAAAGGCACCCACGTGTGCTGCAAAGCAAATCGGGTCTGTTGGGATGAATATTTGCATAATCTGTGTTGTCAGGTGTTCATATAGTGTTATTTCTAAATGATCCCTGAACCGATTTACGTTGGATTGGTTGCAGAAGAAAGAGCTCAACACCACCTTTATAATGAGTATAAAATGAAGTGTTGATTATCTAAGATGAATTTACAATCTTAATTTAAGTCACCTGGACTGATAAGTTTTGTAATGAGTTCACTGCTGAAAGTTACAAACTGCGTTAAATCAGTTCAACATAGGCAAACACAAATGGAATAGATTTAAAGATGGAAATGCGACAATTCTGCCAGTATATAAAACTTGTAGTTTACTGATCCAGCAAAAGAGATATTTAACTATACATGGTGTGTCAGAAACAGATTTCAAATCTGGCAAAGCCCTCGAGCTACACTGGTCATGTAGTAATTGCCAGCTGTGCACTTGGCTACATCTATGTATACACCCACAAACACACGTGCAATATATATATATATATATATATATATATATATATATATATATATATATATATATATATATATAAACAACTGAAAAACGGGGGAAGGGTGGAAAAAGGACAGTTCCCATCAAAGACAGCAATCAGATTTGGATCATCATGAACAATATACAATGCTGAGGCCAATAGTGGTCATTGTCAATGTAATATTATGTAAAGGGACAAATGGAGTACAGACAGAGTGCTTCTGTGTAAGCCACGTTTATTCCGCCAAGTTCGGACCAACCGAAGTTATTTCCCTTAGCTCGTCTCGATACACAAAGCACTACAAACGCATGCACCATACTACAACTCCCCTTTTTTTGTGTGGGGTACTGTTCATTTCCATCTAGATACACAATGAACTAAAAATGAATTTAAAGCAGATCATGCAGTATGCACAATGAGCCTCACTGAGCTTTTGTGAGAGTCTGTTCACTTCTCTCCTCTTCCCTCTTCTACCGATTCGTAACGATGTCAATCAATTCAGTATAGTTTCCTTCCAAAGAGATAAGGAAATTATGGCTTGTGGGCGGATACATATCATGGGATATACTCTGAAACTTTTAGTGATAAGAGAATTTTGTGGTGAAAAGGAGAAAAGAAACAAAAATGTAGTGAAAAATAAACACAAGACGTTAAACATATTTGTATGGGTTTTGTATGTCATTTTTGTCGGGTAGCGAAACTGGTGCACATGACAGTGCATCTGCTGAGGTGATCTGATTTTTTTTCCTGCCACATGGGTGACTTTGGTGTATTGCATGAGACGGAGAAACGCTGGATCTGTGGTGGCATCTTGAGCAGTTCTGCTGTGTTGAGCAAGGGGATCAGTCGCATGTGGTCTGTTTCCAGGCTGAACTTCAGTCCCAAAACATATTCCCTCAGTCTCTCGCAGGCCCAAGTAGCTGCCAGGGCTTCCTTTTCAATTACTGCGTAATTATTCTCTGCATCTGTGAGTGATCTTGAAATGAAGCAGATGGGTCGTCGTGTGCCATTGTCTTGTGTTTGGTAGAGCACTGCCCTGATCCCTGTGTTGAAAGCATCAGCTGCAATGGTTGTCTCTCGGTCAGGGCTGTAGTGAGCAAGGACTGGTGTAGAGGTGAGGAGGCATTTTGTTTGTTGAAAGGCTGCCTCTTGTTGGTCGCCCCATGTCCATGCTGTGTCCTTGCGGAGTAGGCCCCATAGTGGTGTGGTTATGTCAGCAAGGTTAGGCGTGAACTTTGCTAGTTGGTTTACCATGCCAAGGAAGTGCTGGAGTTCAGTGATGTTGGTGGGAGGTGGGAAGCTAGCGATGGCCTCCACCTTGGCTGGATCCACGTGGATGCCATTTGCATCGATGATGTGGCCTAGGAACCTGATTGATGGTTTTGAGAATTCACATTTGTTGTTCAGGGTGAGGCCAGCTTCCTGGAGTCGTTGCAGGACTGTCCTCAGGCGCTGGTCGTGTGTTTGCTGGTCCTCTGCATGGACAAGGATGTCGTCCATGTGGCAGATGACGTCCTCGATATTCTCCAGGATCTGAGACATATGGCGCTGGAACACTTCACTGGCTGAGCTAATGCCAAAGGGGAGGCGATTGAAGCAAAATCGCCCAAAGGGCGTGACGAAAGTGGTGTAGAGCCTTGAGCCAGGGTCTAGAGGTACTTGCCAAAACCCGCTTTTAGCATCAAGCTTCGTGAAGACTTTGGTCTTTGACAGCTTAGCCAAGCTCTCGTCCACTGATGCCATGGGGTGAACTTCCCGCTGCATGGCTTTGTTCAGCTGTGTTAAGTCCACGCAGATGCGGACTGCCCCGTTTGGTTTTGGAACGATGACGATTCCCGAGCACCAGCTGGTGGGTTCCAAAACAGGGGAAATGACTCCTTCTTCAATCATTCTGTCGATCTCACGCTTGACTTTTGGGACGAGTGGATGGGGAATTTTGCGTGGGGCATACAGGCATGACGGACGGGCTTCTGGCTTGAGAGAAATGGAGTAAGGGGTTTGCAGCAGCCCGAGAACAGTGAAAAGTTGAGGGAATTCTTGCTTGAAATCCGTTGTCTGTGTCACATTGTGGATGCGTGCAACGAAGCCAAGCTTGGTGCAGTCTGATCTGTTGAGGAGGGAGCATGTCTGTCCTTTGATGACATATAGCGTTTCTGTTGTTGTCTTTTCTTTGTGCTGCAGCTGTGCTTGAAAGGTGCCGAGTATGTTCAGTTTGGTGTTTCCTGGTCCCTTCAGGGATTTGGTTGGCTTGGTCAAAGTATGTGAGGCTGCCCATTTTTCTCCAACCACTGTCACTGATGCCCCCGTGTCCAGCTTGAAGGTGTGAGGACAGCCATTGATAAGAACTTCAGCTGACCAGCAGTCTTCATCCTGTAGAGGTAGACATGACCCAGAAAATGGCTGTCATAGTCATTGTCCCCATCATCTTCCTCATCTTCAAACTGTTCATGGTCTGCCCTTGGGCAACAGGCGTGTCGAGGAGCTTGGCTACTGCGGCATACTGCTTGGAAGTGTCCATGTTTGTGACACTTGCTGCATGTTGCGTTCTTAGCTGGGCATTTGTCTCAACTGTGTGTCTCTTTGCCGCAATAACCACAAACGGCCAATTTGTGGAGGTCTTGAATGAATGCATCTATGGTTTCTCCGACTGCCTGTGAGTGTTTGTTGAATTTTGCTCTTTCTACAATGTTTTTTCAAACGTTGAGGTAACCATTGAAGGCCTGCAACAAGTCTTTGAATTCAATTGTGTCCTCGTTTACACGTAAGGTGGCAAGAATGTCGTCAGCACTTTCTCCCATGGTGTACAGAAAGGTGCTCACCTGTTCACGTCGTGGTCTCTTTATCAGTCCAGACGCCGTCCAGTATCTTTCGAAACGCTGGCGCCATTTCAGCCAGTTCGCTGGCGTGCCGTCAAACGGTTTGGGAGTGGGGAGATTGAGGGGTCGATGACCGTTGTTGTCACTTGCCTGCTGGTTTTCTGCCATGTTTTGGGGGTCGATGAGACTTCTGCCACTATGTAATATTATGTAAAGGGACAAATGGAGTCCAGTCCACGCTGCAGACTCTACATCAGAAGCAGTTTCTTCGTTCAGTGCGTAACCGCCACCTGGAACAGCCTGCCAGACAGTGTGGTCACAGCCACATCAGTCAGTGCTTTCAAGAACAGGCTCGATGCACACTGGAAGGAGCTCCCTGCAAAATTTGACCCAGATTGTTATCATTAGTCACAACTGTCGACATCTTGCACCACGTATGCATTTTCAGTTGTATTAGTGAGAAGACCTGTGAACAAGCTCCAAAGAGCTTCAACACGGACACAAACCAGTAACCGGTAACCAGAGTGCTTCTGTGCAAGCCACGTTTATTCCGCCAAGTTCGGATCAACCGGAGTTATTTCCCTTAGCTCGTCTGGATACACAAAGCACTACAAACGCATGCATCATACTACAATCAATGCATTGAAACTCTTCTTGCTTCGTGGACTGCAACTCCCACATTCGCTTGTATGTACACGAGTGGGCTTTTACGTGTATGACCGTCCCACCTGCCCCCGCCCTCCCACCCCCACACCCCCACACCCGCCATGTAGGCAGCCGTACTCTGGCCGCTTTCGGGAGCGGCAGAAACTATCAGATTACATATATCAGTATTCTGATTTTGTTTTGTTTTGATTTATCAGTTCCTGAAAGCAGAACAAGTCAAGCAGCTGGGTCCACTGGTCATTGTCAGTGCATGGGAACTACTGATGTTGATTACCTATATATTGTAGTCACTGATTTGGATTTATCAGTCCAGTCGTGAAAGAGAACAAGTCAAGCCGCTGGGTCCACTGGTCATTGTCAATGCAT
Source organism: Babylonia areolata (assembly GCF_041734735.1). Classification (NCBI taxonomy): domain Eukaryota; kingdom Metazoa; phylum Mollusca; class Gastropoda; order Neogastropoda; family Buccinidae; genus Babylonia; species Babylonia areolata. The sequence goes on along the minus strand of NC_134882.1, from coordinate 801,434 downwards.
GGGAACTACTGATGTTGATTACCTATATATTGTGGTCATTTGGATTTATCAGTCTAGTCGTGAAAGAGAACAAGTCAAGCACCTCAGACCCCCCCCCCCCCCCCCCCCCCCCCCCCTGGCCAGCGGAGGGCATAAACAAAACTTTTAGAGAGTATAACTTTCACACACCAGAGGAACATGAAAGTAGTTAATTTAATTCTGTTTAGTCTGATGCATCAAAGACACAAGGCTGTGCATGCTGTGTAGTGGGAGCCCGTGAGAATTAAAATCTTGTGTAAAAAAAACAACAAAAAAACAAACAAAACAAAAACGAAAAAAAAGAAGAAAATAGAAAGTTTGCATTCTGTGAACTTGAAGTTTCATCAGTGTGTGTGTGTCAGTTTTTTTACTGAAAATTTCACGGCTGAAGATGGTAACTGAACTGAACCAGTATAAGCAACAACTGCTTTTTTCTGATTTTTTGGTTTACATTAGCTAGGCCATGCGATAGAGAGAGAGAGAGAGAGAGAGAGAGAGAGAGAGAGTGAGTATATTAATTTTTTTTAAAAATAGGAACTGTTGTAATTGCAAAGCATGGATCGGCAAAATCGATAAGGTGCTATATGAATAAGCATATTATTATTGTTGTTATTATTATTATTATTATTAGTAGTAGTAGTAGTAGTAGTAGTAATAGTATATTTGTTATACTGTTACTATTATTATCATTTATTTCATTTAGCGTGTGTGTACACAGCGGCTTTCCTTTTCCTGCAACTGTGGACTTCAAAATTCGGAGTGACTTCCGGAAAAAACAAACATGGCGGATTTTGAGTTGTTTACAGGGCCACGTTGCGAAGCGTGAGTTTGATTAGTTAATCATCATTGGGAACCTGGTTTTGAAATCAGATGTAATTATTTACCTTATAAGAAAGTGCAAAAAAGAACATTTTTTAAAGTTGCTACTGGTACCGGTGGTCGCCTGAGTAGTCTCTGACACCTAACTTTTCGAACATCTGTCCTTAGTTTCAGTTTCAGTTGCTCAAGGAGGCGTCACTGCGTTCGGACAAACCATATACGCCACACCACATCCGCCAAGCAGATGCCTGACCAGCAGCGTAACCCAACGCGCTTAGTCAGGCCTTGAGAAAAACAACAACAACAAAAAAACAACAACCAAAAACAAAAAACAAAAACAAAAACGGGGGAATAAATAATAGATAAGCTTACATAAATAAATACATGAATAATAATTATAATATAGAAAAAGGTAGTAGTAATAATAATAGTAATACTAATAAGTCAACAATGGTGATAAATAAGCGAATAAATGTAAAACATGAAGACACACATTCACACACACACCCACACATGCACAACAGAAATGCACCAAACATGCAGTTTCACAGATATGAAAGCACAGTCAAATACATATAAACGTACATGAGCTCCAACACACACACACACACACACAATTACCTTGCACCTCCTCTACCCCCCTCCTCCACACACTCATTTCTAGTCTACGTATCGCAGCTTCCATGGCACACACACACACACACACACACACAAACACACACTCACAGAGATGAACACTTACTTGTACAAGCACACACACATACGCCCATATCTCCCACCCCCAACCCCACACACATATATACAAAGATATATATATATAGATATATATATATATAGATATATATATATATATATATATATATATATATATATATATATATATACACGTTCCAATATCCTGTTGCTCCCACAGTGTAGGCATGCATATACTCACATACCTCATCCTCTACCCCACCTCCCCCCACACTCCCACCTCCTCACACACACACACACACACACACACACACACACGTACACAGATGTCTCCTGGCACTTGTGTAAATTTACACTCTCGCGCATTCACAAATGCACTCAAAAGCACAGACCCACACATCCACACAAACACACATACACACACGCACAGAGGCTGCCACTGACTGGCCGTAAGAGGGATGGGAAAAGATCTCTGATGCCAAAAACGTGGCGTCTAGTGTGTTGCTCAGTCTATGGTATCTGGAAAGGCCCACAGAGACTCTGTTCCGTTTTGAAGAAATTTGCGCAATGTTGGTTTGGAAATGATGCCGATATTTGTTTGATTTGCAAAGCATCGTGCTCTACCTTTCATGTTAGACTTGCGGCCGCTCCCTCTCTCTGCTTTTATTTCTTTGAGGCGATCGATGGTGTGATGGCCTTGTACCTGTTCTTTTTGGTATTCTTTGATTTTTCTGAGGATTTCCGATTTTCCTAGATGTAGGCCGCTCGTTGGTGTTGCGTTACCAGCAAGTCTGTCAGCTCGCTCATTTCCCTTAAAGTCTTAACTCCCGAGAGCAAGGTTTCGGTTGCGCATGCGCACTAGAGCCTATCCATAAAAGGGAAAGGGGCGGAGTTTATCTATAAAAAGCGCGAGCACGTGTCCGGTAGGTTAGTAGATCGTCATATTTCTCTCCGTTTGCATGTTTTACAAACAATGTGGTCGTTTACGGTTGCCAACGTCGAGGGGCTGTCTGCATGCTTTCCAATTCTCACTGGACAGTACCACGTGCTGGTGCTATTTTTATCTGACAGACACGTCTAGCGCAAACACAAACGGCTCTAGCTCCGCCCCTTTTCTCTGCATTCAAATTTTGTATTACGTGTAGCTGACACATTTTGTACTTTCCAAAGTCAATTCAGGTCTAGATTGGAAGCTGCTAGGCAAATCTCGCTCTCTGCCATAAATGAAGCCAAACCGTAGCTTTATTAGGCTTTTATTTTGAATAAACCTTCACCGACGTCACAGTGTCAGACTCTGGTGAGAAACTGGCTTGATTCAAATCGCCCGCCATTTATAGTCCGGTTCAGGCTTTAACACCTGCATGTCCCGGGCAGTATGACCATGTGAGTTTTTTAATCTGAAAGTTGCGCATTGCCTTATGCCACTCTGGGCTTCCCATTCCGTTTTCAATTTTCTGTATGAGGTTCATTGAGTCGGTTAGAATCATGGCATGTTGGTTTCCGGGCGTATGGATGGACGATAGCCACTGGAGGGCATGTGTCGCAGCTTCAACTTCCATCGTTAGGCTGGAGGTTGTGACTTTGTAGGCAGCATTCTCTTCCCAAATTGTTTTCCCATTTTGTTTCGCAGTGAATCCCCAACCAGACTGGTCTTTGGTGACTGAGCCATCTGTGTATATGATGATGTCCTCTTCTTAACTGTTTTCTTCTATGAGTAGCTTCACTTCCGCATCAGTTTTGCCCTCTGGCCATTCCCGACAATGTCTTCCTAGAGTGGGTGAAATGACTGTGTTGAATAGATGGTTGAGGTTTTTGGGGGTTTTCTCCCATTCTTTTGTTTCTTTCAGGTCTTGTAGTCGGCATACTAGCTGGATTGTGTCTTCTGCTTGTCCCATCCATGATCTTCCTCGTCCTAGAAGGCTGCCTTTTGGTTCTTTGACTGTGTCATGCAGTGGGTTTTGAGGGTTTTCTAATGCTTTGAAGTAGGTCTTGACCTGTTCTAACTTGTTTCTGGCCTGCACTGAAGGAAGGTCAAGCAGGTATCGCATGGTTTCTGTGGGCGTGTCTTTTGTTGTTCCAAGGATCAGCCTCATAGCTTCATTTTGTACTCTTTCTAATTTTAGGAGGTTGCTTTGAGACGGTGTTGTTAGCCCAAGTCCGTAGTCAATCACACTGAGGACGAGTGTCCTTAGCAGGGGGTAATATTATCAGCCGTGGGTCCGGAATTTGTTTCAGTGGGTTCAATACAAAGGTAGGTGGTGCCCTTGTATATGCAATAACTAAAAAACCCCAACTTCAAGTGCAAAACTCCAGCATTTTCGCCGACAAGATTTTTTGAATTTAGGTGCGTGAAGCCTCGTGCGAGGCCTGTTCAGCGTTGAGTCTTGCCGCATAACACTTGGCGATGTGAGTCTAGTAGCTCTACCTGATCATGGCAAACTGGGTTGTACAATGTTTTAGGTTTGCCTAGTGGGCATCTAGTTTGGAATTGAAAGAGTTGGCGTTGCAACTGTCTGATGTGGGAGGCTGTTCCAGGAGTTGACACGTTCTGGAAAGTAGTTGCTTCGAATGTGCATCCTCCAGTGATCTCCCCTTCTTCGTCTTCCACTTGACGACCAACATCAGTATGTTGATGAAACTGTCGTGTTTTGGGAGGTTGCTGTTGGGCGCAATTAGCTGGGCTACCGAGGGATGTACTATTAACTGATAGGGGAGATGGGGCGCAGTCCACTGGTGTGTTTGCATCTCCAGCTAGGCCAATCCGGCTACAGTAGTGCCCCCCCCCAAGGAATACACCCGACCGGCACACCCTAGCCTTCTACGACTCTACTTACCAGTGAAAAAAACAAAACATAAAAAAAAGAGATGGGGGTGGGTGGACTTGCTGGCTGTGTTAGCCGCTTGAATTACAAGTGAAATCTTCAATGGAAATTATTATAAAGATACAAGAAACGATCCAACCAGAGTTCACTGTTGATCTGTTGCTTGTTCTTCAGTATCCCACCGCTGCCACCATGTAACGATCACTCAATCGGTGTCGTCAACACAGGAGCCCGAGTCTTGTGGAGAGAGGCGACATTTATTTTACCGCCGTAAACCCCTTAGTGCAAGGCATGCTGGGAAGGGCAGTAACCCATGTGTGCAAGTTCAAGGTTAACCGGATGTAATACCATAGTATCTCCACACTAGGGATTTCATGGCTTGGATTTTATAATTTCTTTGGATTTTAATTAATAATGTATTCTGTCTTCTGTGCATCGAACTAGTTCCTCTATGTGTAGTGGGTATAGTACAGTTTCAGTTCCATGGAGGTGTCAGATTATGCAGACTGATTCATATAGTATATGCTAAACCGCATAGATCTGCTGTAAAAATCCTTCTCTCTCTGTCTCTAATCTCTGTGTGTGTGTGTGTGTGTATATGTATATATATATATATATATATATATATATATGTGTGTGTGTGTCTTTCTCAGTATCTGTAACTCAGTATCTGTTTATTTTTCTTAGTGTTTATCTATTTAACCATCAATAAATCTGTCTTATCGTCCTGTTTCTCTGGCAGATGAGAAACGTTGACAGGCAGACGGCAAATCCGGGCATCACTATCACCAACTCGTGTAGAATGATCGCCAAACGGAGACTCACCGTGGCACGCTTTTTTCAACTGGGTGCTTTGGCACTCCTCACCTTCCTTCTGGTGATGGTGTCCCAGCGCCACCCTCTGGACCTCAGTGCGCTCAACCCCATCCACATCCTGCCACGTCTGTCAGCCATCAGGCCTCTCATTGCTGCCTCCAGCGATCAGATCCTGCGAAAGACAGGCCCTCCCAGGAAGTGTGCCTTGTACACGCTGAGAGCGGGGAAGAGAAAGGGAGGGGAGCGGGAGGCAGAGTGCCGCCGTGTGTCACCAGTGCCAGGGTCATGTGACGTGGCGGACAGGCTGTTCCGTTCCACACCCCCTGCCCACTGTGATGGTGGTCAGAAACATGTGCAGTTTTGTTCTCTCACAGTAAGTGTGGCAGGGTGTGTGTGTGTGTGTATATATATATATATATATATTGAGAGAGAGAGAGAGACAGAGTGAGAGATGGAGTGATAGAAAGAGACAGAGTGAGTGAGAGAGAGAGAGAGAATGTGTGTGAGAGACGGAGACAGGGGTAGAGAGAGTGAGTGAGTGAGAGAGACAGATGTATATATATATATATGTCCATGGCACACAAACTGGGTTTCTCACTCTCTTCATTTTATTTCAATTTTAAATACTTTATTGTCTCTCTCTCCCCCTCTCTCTCTCTCTCTCTCTCTCTCTCTCTCTCTCTCTCTCTCTCTCTCTCTCTATGAAACACTTATTGGGTATATCAGTATATATATGTGTGTGTGTGTCTATATATATATATATATATTATATATGTGTGTGTGTGTGTGTGTGTGTGTGTGTGTTTGACACACTGATTGTATTACTATATTATATGACAACTGGGTGTATTACTAAATGTATTATCTATATTCTCTCTCTCTTTCTCTCCCTCTCTCTTTATATATGTATACATGTATATGACACACTTACTAGCTGTACCACTGTAAAGATGACACACTTGCTTGCTATATCACTGTATATAACACACACTGGGTATATCACTGTATATAACACACACTGGGTATGATGGAGTCTCCCGTCAGTCCAGTGGATGAGTAGGCAGGCAGGCTTATCTGTCGGTGTGTGTCCTCATATGGGAGAAGAGGCCGATTCTGGATGCACAGCACTTCCCACAGGTGTTGCAAGGGAAAACGTCCCCAGAATTTGAGGCCTGCTTCCTTCGCTCACGCTTCTCCTTAATGGCCAGTGTTCTCTTGTTTCCAAATGTCTTTATGCCACTAGAGCACAGCATCCTCCAGTGACAGCGGTCAAGGGCATCAGTTTCCCAGGAAGCGATGTCTATGTCACAGGCTTTGAGGTTTGTCTTCAAGGTGTCCTTGAAGCGCTTGCAGGGTCTTCCAAGTTCACGGTGGCCTTCCTTCAGCTGGCCATACTTCAGCTGGCCATACAAAAGCATCTTCGGGATCCTGCTGTCTGTCATGCGGACAATGTGTCCTGTCCACCATAGTTGGCACTGGATCAGCAGGCTTTCAATGCTGGGCAGGTCGCTCCTATCTAGGACCTGGAGGTTGCTGACCCTGTCTTGCCTTCTTATGCTGAGGATCTTTTGTAGGCATCTCTGAAACTGCTCAAGTTGTTGAATATGACGGCGATATGTCGTCCATGTTTCACAGCAGTGCAACAAGGTGGTCAGCACAACAGCTCTGTAGGTTTTCATCTTGGTGCTGAGCCTGATGCCACACAGCCTGTTGTTGAGTCTGCCAAAGGCGGAGCTGGCCTTGGCGATGCGCAGCGTCACTTCTGCATCAAGGGCTCCGTTGCTGCATAGGGTGCTGCCCAGGTAGAAAAACTTGTCGACTGACTTGATCTCTGTGTCATTGATCTTGATTGCAGGTGGGGGGGTAGGCACTGGCGTTCTGTGAGCTAGCTGGTTGGTACATGGACTTGGTCTTGCTGAGGCTGATGGTGAGTCCAAAGCGCCTGCAGGAGGTTGAGAACCTGTCCATAATGAACTGCATGTCCTCATGGGTGTGTGCAGCAAGCGCGCAGTCATCAGCAAAGAGGAACTCTCTCATCAGTGCCTCAAACTCCCAGGACCTGGCATGGAGTCGCCGCAAATTGAAAAGTTTGCCATCTGTGCGAAACTGAATGTAGATGCCCCAGTCACAGTCTTGGAAGGCGTCAATCAGCATGGCAGAGAAGAGAATGGAGAACAGTGTGGGTGCCAAGACGCAGCCCTGCTTCACTCCATTTACCACAGGGAACGGATCCGACATGTCAGTATTTTCCTGTACTCTTGCCTGCATGCCATCGTGGAATGACGCAATCAGCTGGATTAGGCTCTCTGGGCAGCTGAACTTTAAGAGGATCTTCCACAGACCATGGCGGTTCACCGTGTCGAAGGCCTTAGTCAGGTCTACAAAGACCATGTGGAGTTCCTTGTTCTGCTCACGGCACTTCTCTTGCATCTGGCGTACGGCAAACACCATGTCACATGCTCCCCTGCCTGAGCGGAAGCCGCACTGTGCTTCAGGGATGACTGTGTTGGAGACATGGTCAGCCAGTCTGTTCAGTATGATGCGGGCGAAGATTTTGCCGGCGATGCAGAGGAGAGAGATTCCACGGTGGTTATCGCAGGATGTTTTGTCTCCCTTCCGTTTGTAAATGTGGACAATAGAAGCATCCTTGAAATCCTGGGGGACCTCCCCTCTCTCCCAAATAGACTGGAACAGGGCGGTCAGCTTGTCTGTCAGCACCTCGCCTGCATACTTGTAGATGTCGGCCTGGATTCCATCCGCTCCTGGTGCTTTTCCTGATGCTGTCAGCTTCAGGGCCTTCTGGGTCTCGACCTTGGTGGGAGGGGCAGCTAGCGAGTCATTGACTGGTAGCTGTGGGAGGTCTGCAATTGCCTCGTCAGTTTCAGTTTCAGTTTCAGTAGCTCAAGGAGGCGTCACTGCGTTCAGACAAATCCATATATGCTACACCACATCTGCCAAGCAGATGCCTGACCTCGTCAGATACGGATGAGTCCCTGTTGAGGAGGGTGTTGAAGTGCTCTGCCCAGCGGGCAAGGATGTCTTGTCTGTCAGGAGGGTGGTCTGGTCCGAGGCTCGGACAGGGGTTGATCCTGTGACTCTCGGCCTACACAAAACTCAGAGACCATCATGGAAGGTCTTCATGTCGTGAGCATCAGCAGCGGACTGAAGCTCTTCGGACTTTCTATTCCACCAGGTGTTCTTCGTCTCACGCAGCCTCTTCTGTACGAGATGCTTGGTTTGCAAGAACTGGTTCTCCTTCCTCTGGCAGTCTTTATCAGAAATGTGATCTTGATGCCGTATATGCAGTGTGTTCAGGAGCTTGGAGATTCCAGAGTCGTTCTTGTCAAACCAGTCTTTGTGGTTCCCCTGTACAAAGCCGAGTGTGTCAGCTGCTGCTGTGTACACAGTATTTCTAAAGGTGCTCCATACCTCTTCTACATCAGTCGATGCAGGAATTTCTTGGACAGCTGCTTGGATTTGCTGCTGCAGCACGTCCTTGGTGATAGGGAGGCGGTGGATGTTCAGCTTCCTAGGGGGTTTCTGTCTGGCTGGTTGGACCTTGTGTGCAAGTCTGATGTTTATCTTGCTGCGTACCAGGCGATGGTCTGACCAACAGACTGCTCCTCTCATGCAGTGTGTAATGGAAACATCACCTCTGTCCCTCTGCCGGACAATCACATAGTCCAGCATGTGCCATTGCTTGGAGCGGGGGTGCATCCATGTGTTCTTGTACTTGTCTGCTTGTTGGAAGAGGGTGTTGGTGATGGTCAGTCCATGCTGCGCGCAGAGCGAGAGCAAAAGCAGTCCATTGAAGTTGCACTTGCTGGTGCCATGCTGTCCTAGGACTTTCAGCCGCGAGGAGAAGTCCACCTGGTAGCAATCGAGCATTCTAGCAATGAGCGCTGTGCGTCTTTCTGGTCTGTCGTCTCTGTCAAAGAGGGTGTGAACATTCCAGGCACCCAGAGTCAGGGCATGACTCCTGGTTCTTTTCTTCTGTTGTTTTCGACTGCTAGTGTTGGATGTCCAAGTAGGTGCACTTTCCTACTAGGTACTAGGTGAGGCAGGCTTTGTTTAGGGATCCTTTTATCTCCCCTTCCCCATGTGGGGAGAGCAGTGTTGTCCCTAAAAAGGGTTGCTCTGACACTGTGGGAGGATACGGGCGCCGCATCTGCCCCAGTCTACGGCGGACGACCATCACCCCACAGCCGCCTGCGTGCAGAGTTGTGACTAGGAACTGCTAGCAGCATCCTCTGCCTGTACCCATTACCACTTCTCCATCGCTGCAGGGCTTGGGAAAGCTGGGTGTTGAAGGGCTAGCTCGTCGTTCCGATATTAGCCTGGTTGCCTGACCAGCACAGGTGACTTTTTTTTTTTAGTGAGTAGTAGTTGTGCAGTCCCTTCCCCACTCTCTCACCTACCGACGCTCACAGTCCCACAAGTGCAGATATTGCCACGTGTAGGACGGCCTCGGCAGGTGCAGGTTTTTTCTTTGGAGCTCCGTCTCCTAGGGGGACTTCCAGCCAAGGCTAAGAACTCCCCCTGCCCTTTGGTCATCCTCTTCTGCCTTCACTCCCATTGGGAAAGGTTTCCTCCTCCGCCTGGTCCGTCGTTGGAAGACTTCACATGCGGCAGGTAGTACTGGGTTACATGGTACCAGTAGCAAGGGCTATGCTCCTGACCTGAACTTGACCTGACACTGGGTATATCACTGTCTATCACACTGGGTATATCACTGTTTATAACACACTGGGTATATCACTGTATATATCACACTGGGTATATCACTGTATATAACACACACTGGGTATATCACTGTATATAACACACACTGGGTATATCACTGTATATAACACACTGGGTATATCAGTGTATATAACACACACTGGGTATATCACTATGCATGTATTTTGTCTCTCCTGAGTTATCAGCTGTATGTTTATCCAAGAGTTTTAGTTAGTATACAGTTTTTCTTTGATTAACAGTTTGAAACAGCTCTGTCCTAGAGGTCTTTGGTTTGTCATATTTATTTATTCTTTTGTCATTGGATGTGTATATTCAAGTTAATTCTTTCCCAAAGAAAAACTGCACTGGAGATTGTGGTGAATGATTTTCACACATGTACATGAGCGAGTGTGTGTGTGTGTGTGTGTGTGTGTGTGTGTGTGTGTGTGTGTGAATGAATAAATGAGTGTACTAGTTTGTGGCAAGGTGAGTACATTTTTCAAGTCTTTCTTTGAGTGTGTGAGAGCATGTCAGCTTGTGGCAGGGTGAGTCTTTCTTTGAGTGTGATGTTGGTTTTCTTGTGCAGAGCACAGACAGTGGGCACAGGGTTCAGTGTAGTCTCCAGCAGTGTGCTTCACATCTCCTTGGGGCTGCAGTGGACGTTCCAACAGGTGGACTGAAGTGGAAGAGGTTCCAGTCTCCACAGGCACTGGAGGAATGGATCAGTGGTCTCCTTCGTCCCGTGATGGAAGGCCGGAGACATTTTGGGTTTTGTTTCATTGGCTGTGGGGAGACATCGGAGCAGGAGGATGGAGGGCTTGGCTATCTGCAGGATGACACTGATTCCTTTTATCAAATTGATGCCTTGCAAATTCTCCTCCTTCCTCCACAGATGACAGCAGGGTATGCCAGCCGCTCACACTCAGACTTTGATATCAATTTTAACTTGATCTTTATTGACTCAGTGTCTCGACAGCATTTCTTTCGCTCCATGCCAAACACGTTGAAACTGTTTGAAGACCTGACCAACAACAATACCTCAGGTGTAAGTGTGTTTGATTTTGAACTGGTGCAGGCTGTCCGATCCAGGACCTTTGAGACCTTGCAGATGTTGTTTTCCGGTGAAGTGGATCCTTCAGTCAAACCTTTTGGTGTCCTAGAACTTCCACCAGAACCCTTGAAGACCGAGGCACTGTTGAAGAAATTGAAGGAAAGAGGTTATTCCACCCTGTGGTTGGAAGATCTGTGCTATCTGTGGGAGTGGGGGATATCCAAGGATCTGCTGGTTCACAACAAGTCTTTGACTCCAGACCAGACCTGGAGGAGACTGCAGAAAGCTCTGAGCAAAGCCGGCATCGACTCTCTGGAAGTCACTTACGCCATGTGTAAAGTGCTGAGCGAGAACGGTGTGCCAGACCACTTCCACGGCCCGGATGCTGTGTGTCTGAATGGTCGTCATCAGCATGACTACCTGCTGGACTACCTGTGGCTGTATCAGCAGACCATGGTCAAAACAGGCACGCCGTTCTTCTCCTTCCTGGAGACCAATGTTGGCCACGAAGATTCTGGCCGACGTATCCAGACCTTTGATCGTTCTCTTCAACACCACCTGGAAAGTGTGCTGAAGCTGAAGAACACGGTGACAATCATATTTTCAGATCATGGAAACAGTTACGGCACCTTCATTGAGAAGTCCATGGAGGGACGAATGGAGCTGTTCCATCCTCATCTTTTTATCCTGGTTCCAGACGGTGTGGCAGGCACTCTTGGGCCAGCAGCCATGGAGGCTTTGCGAGTCAACCAGCATCGCCTTGTCAGCCATCTGGATCTCCATTATGCCTTGCAGAGTCTTGCCTACAACCACCAGAACACAGTGTCTGAAAAACACTTTAAGTATAATGTGTCCAGTCGAGGTTTGCTGAGCATCGTTTCATCCAGCCGTAGCTGTGGCCAGATCCCACGCATCATGCCCAACCTGTGCATCTGCCAGAACTTTGACATGGCAGTGGACAGCGACAACTATCATGCTCTCTTTGCTCACCTGGCGCTTGCCAAGATCAACACGGAGATTCAGCATCAGTTCCTGCAGTCAGGCAGCCAGCACACCCAGGCCTTTGGCCACTGCCGCCGCCTGGTCCTTGGGGATTTCAAAAACATCAGAAAGAGCTTCAATGGTGTAAGTTGGCTTTTTCATTTTTCTTTTAGAGTTTTTGTTGTTGTTATTTTTTTGTTTTTTTTAAGTGTATTTGCTGTGTTTGGGTTCGCTGCCTGTATTTGACTGTGTTGATGTATTTTGAGTTGTAGGTTGTTTTGAAATCTGTTGTGATCTTTTAAGTTTCTTTTTGTTCTATATAATTTGTTGGATGGGTTCTGTTGGTATTTCTTTTTGTGTGTATGTGTGTGTGTTATTCTTATTGTCTAACTTCCAGCATAATTCTAATAAGCTGGTTGTCATTTTGAGTCCAACTTAAAAACTTTCATTTTAACCCTGAGCAGATTCTCACACTTTCTCTCTCTCTCTCATAATACAGCTGAACCCAGTTTGATTATTATTGTCATTTTTAAGAAAGTGTTTCAAAAGTAAATTTTAGTTGTGGACATAGCTGTGCTGCAGAACAGATTTCTTTGAAAAAAGAAATGTACAAATGCCTGAAATGCCAGCTGTTACCGGCCATCAGTTAGAAGATTGAGCCTTTGGTTCAGAATATTGAGAGTTTGCATTTTAATTTCAGTCCATACTTGCTGACAATACTTACAGGTACTTTATGACCTTTACAATTGTCCAAAAACTACTTTTTGATTTCGCATTTAATCCTTGATTGTTGACAACATTTACAGTATTATAATGACATAAATTCACAATTGTCCACAGACCACAATGTGATTTGTATTTAATCCTTATATGCTGACAACATTGACAGGTATTATAATGTGTAAATGACCATTACAATATTGTCCACAGACTACTGTCTCCCTGAAGATGGACTTGCTGGTGCCTTTGGAAGAGCCTGGAAATGAATCTGAAGAGAGTTTGGGGCAGGCTGAGGAAGAGACCGTGTCCCGGCCAATGGAGATCTTCTTCGTGTCCATGGAGGTTCAGCTGGGTGGAAACAGTGCGGTCCGGCCCGGCGTCATCTTGGAGAGGCTTGACCGCATCACCCCCTACAGCAAGTTCTCTGTGTGTGCTGACCGCGGCGTGGAACTCCGGCTGTGTGTGTGTGACGTCAATGCCACCCATGACCCCAGGAAAAGCATCAGTGAAACGAGTGCTGCACACTTTGATTTCCACCTGAGACCCGAGATCTTTGTGGCTGACGGCACTGGGGAGTGCTTGCAGCTGATTCTGAAGAAGAACAAGCATGGAGGCGTGTTTTCTGCTGCCAATGTATGCACAGGAAAGGTGTTCAAGGTTGTGTTCTCACTGGAAACCTCGGAGATGATAGTGTCGGATGCAATGCCGCGAGAGGCAAGAGTGTTTCCGGGACAGGAGGAGTTTCTGTGCATGGCGGTGGCGACTGCCCCCAAGGTAGACTGGAGCTGGGCCTTCACACTCCAACATCTCCAGCAGGATTTGTGACACGCTGTGTGTCCCGGCAGAGCTCGGCCCATTCCTCTGCCTGCTCTTTGATGGTACCGCTGCTCTCAGTGGCCTCTACATTTTGAGGCAGGGCTCTTCATCCTGTTTAGCTTTCCAGCCGTTCCCATTCACATTACCTGCTGTTCCTGTTTTCCTATTCAGTCTCTCTTTCTCTCTCACACACACAAACCAATGAAGAAAGAGAGATTTTATAAAAAAAACAACAAAAACAAAACAAACTTACACACACACACACACACTGTCACAGACACAGACTTAAAGAGCGACCAAGTACTTGGGCAAATATGTGAAAGGGAGTCACCAGTTTGGTGGAAGGTGAATTGGGAAGAGGTGAATCAGGAACAAGCAAATCAGAAATCTAAGCAATTGAAGATGACACTGTCCTGACCACTGCGACTTTCCCCAGGCAGTTCCTATTGTGGAATGAAGTATTGAAAGAGACGGACTTTTGAGTTTTATCAGATCATTGTGGAATGAAGTATTGAAAGAGACGGACTTTTGAGTTTTATCAGATCATTGTGGAATGAAGTATTGAAAGAGACGGACTTTTGAGTTTTATCAGATCATTGTGGAATGAAGAATTGAAAGAGACGGACTTTTGAGTTTTATCAGATCATTGTGGAATGAAGAATTGAAAGAGACGGACTTTTGAGAGTTTTATCAGATCAGCTTGGGCATGATCCAGAATTTTCCCTGCAAACTTATAGTGTCTGATTTTATCAAGTCTACATGCAGGGTAAACGCTATGAATTGTATATTGTTGTTATTTATGTTGATTTTTGGACCATTTCTTCACATCCTCTTTGCTATCATTCATTATGAGATTTGTAAGGAAGACCATGCTTGCATGTTGGTGAATGACTGACATCATTTCATTCAATTTCTCAGCATGCTGGCTTGCTTGTTGAACGATTTATGGTTGTGAAAGTCTAAAACAGAGCTGGACCAAAGTATTCAGTGGGAAAGACAGTGCAGCCACTCTGAAATTGATGCATCTACCTTGCACTAGCTGTTCTGCACATCAGACTTCAGTCATAGTGATCATGCAGCATTAGCATTTGTGTATGCTAATGCAGTAATGTTATTATTGTTTGGTCATAAGTTTCAGCCACTCGGTGGAAAATGTGGCACTTGCTTCAACTGTTCAATGTGAAACTGAAAGTTAATCATTCTTAATTTTTTCTGTCTTTAAAATTTTTAAAATTTTTTATTAGATATTATTTGCAGCACACATACACAGTGACAAACTGGTAAGTGTTTGCACATTTATGAGAGTGTGATGTATACATGTGCATATTTAATTATTATCTCAAGAGGAAAGAAAGAACTACCACAAAAGTATGCTTGTAGTTGCAGTATGTTTGATTAATGAACACTTGTTACTTCTGATAAATGGTATTAGTGAGCAAATGTTTAGGTCCATTCCAAGACAGTTCCTGAATGCCCTGTTAGTCATTTGCTTTTTTGCAGTATGTTTGATTAATGAACACTTGTTACTTCTGATAAATGGTATTAGTGAGCAGTTTAGGTCCATTCCAAGACAGTTCCTGAAGGCCCTGTTAGTCATTTGCTTTTTTGCAGTATGTTTGATTAATGAACACTTGTTACTTCTGATAAATGGTATTAGTGAGCAGTTTAGGTCCATTCCAAGACAGTTCCTGAAGGCCCTGTTAGTCATTTGCTTTTTTGCAGTATGTTTGATTAATGAACACTTGTTACTTCTGATAAATGGTATTAGTGAGCAGTTTAGGTCCATTCCAAGACAGTTCCTGAAGGCCCTGTTAGTCATTTGCTTTTTTGCAGTATGTTTGATTAATGAACACTTGTTACTTCTGATAAATGGTATTAGTGAGCAGTTTAGGTCCATTCCAAGACAGTTCCTGAATGCCCTGTTAGTCATTTGCTTTTTTGCAGTATGTTTGATTAATGAACACTTGTTACTTCTGATAAATGGTATTAGTGAGCAGTTTAGGTCCATTCCAAGACAGTTCCTGATTGCCCTGTTAGTCATTTGCTTTTGACACTTTTACTTTGCCATAGTATTTTTGGAACAATAATTTGTTTTGTTTTATTGCTTTCCTGTGAGACTTGTCTGCCGTAGATGAGAGCACTTTCACAGAAGGTATCTGTATCAGAGAAATAGTCCCTTACTCAACATTATTAGCCAGTGTTGTCAGTATATATATATATATTTTTGGTATTATGGTTCTTAGATGATGTCAGAAGATACATTCATATCTTAAATATCAGCTGTGGAAAAACTCCATTGGAATATGTACTTTACCTAGCAGTTTAGTTGCAGTATTGAATTGTTGGCTGCTGAACATTTGTAGTTTTCGATGCCTGTGCATAAGTGAGAGAGAATAATGTTTTGATTTAAATACAAATGATTTTGTATTTATAAGCATGAGAGAGAGAGAGTACACTGTGTGTGTGTATGATTTGTAATGTTCTGAAAACTTGTGCATTTTATAATTACTATTGAATCTACATATCATTTCATGTGGTCAGAACCAATTGACATATCATGTAAAAGGAATTTGCAGTGACAGTTGTAGCATAAATAATTGTTGAAATCAAGTTTCCATTTCTTGCCCATTTGATTGGACATTTAATTTGTTAAAGGGTCTAGTTTGTCTTTGCAGAACTTGGCCCAGAAAAAACCCTCACATTACAATCTGAACTGTTATATAAGATTTGTGGGAACTTTGCAAATCATTACTTTTTGTTGTTGTTTATTCGTATGTTTGCAACATTCCATTTTGTAGATCTGTGAGAAAGCCGATGGTGCGAACAGGCAGTGTGATTGATGAGAGAGAACTAGTATTATTTTGCTTTGAACAGATGTGCCATTTCGTAAGATGAAAATGCATACCAGTTTCCATAATGCAAGGAGCGACTGCTCCAAAACGTAGTTCATGAGGCAAAACTTTAATGGCTAAAACTGGATGCGTGTTTTAAATTATTTTACCAAGGGTACTCAAGGTGTGATGAATGATACACATATTTTGTATGATGGTCTCAATTTGGGGGCAGAGTTTTTCTCCAAAGTACCAGGAAGCAATGCCATTAAAGGTTTTTGTGAAGCAAAATAGTGTGTGTGATCCCTCAAACAATACAGTTCAAAAAGCAGTCATATTATGCATCATATATGTATGCACATAATGTTAAGAAGAAAGGGACCCTTTTAATCTCACTGTATGTTTAGTATCTATTTTGTAATTGAAATGCCATAGTGTTTGTGCAAATGTTGTTAAAAGCTGACATGTTCTGTTCAGTAAGTAAACCTTGCCTTGACCTGTTTACCACATGTATTCTCTTGTCAACCTCATGTTTACTGAACTGAAATAATGCATAAAATGTGAACAATAACAACACGTACAGTTACAGTCATCTGTAATTGTCAATTTTTTGTTTCAGTGTTTTGGTAAAAGATAGGACATCAACATTTTAAAAATCTTAAATTTAAAAAAAATATTTTATTGTTATTTTAAACACAAAGAGTGAAACTGCATCACAGGGGGTACAAATATGAAAGGATATATAAAATCATCACGTTTTATCTCTACTCTATGTTCAACAGTTTGTGCAGTAACAGTTTGCCTGTTTATGTGTACAGGCATTTTGACTTTATTTTGGTATTTTATTATTAATTTCCTAGAGGTAAACAGAATGTGATACAGGTAACAAATGTGGATTGACAAGCTTTTCTGTTGCATGTTTTTCTTGGTGTAAAATAGTTTTGAGGAATAACAGTGGAACAGGTTCCTTTCTTTTCTTTATGCTGGGAAATAAAAGCCCTTTCCCCAGGATAAGGTTTTTAAGTGTTCCGTCACAGCAAGGTTTCCAAATAAAATGTCCACTTAGATACATCTACTGCACATATGTAGACAGTCTGAACAGGGCATCAAAGAAAAATGATGCAATAGTGGCATTAGTTTGCTGCAAATTCCTCTTTATTATTGTGTGTATAGTTTGTTGCAAATTCCTCTTTATTATTGTGGCATTAGTTTGCTGCAAATTCCTCTTTATTATTGTGGCATTAGTTTGCTGCAAATTCCTCTTTATTATTTTGTGTATAGTTTGCTGCAAATTCCTCTTTATTTTGTTTGTATAGTTTGCTGCAAATTCCTCTTTATTTTGTTTGTATAGTGTGCTGCAAATTCCTCTTTATTATGTGTGTATAGTTTGCTGCAAATTCCTCTTTATTATGTGTGTATAGTTTGCTGCAAATTCCTCTTTATTTTGTGTGTATAGTTTGCTGCAAATTCCTCTTTATTATTGTAGCATTAGTTTGCTGTAAATTCCTCTTTATTATGTGTGTATAATTTGCTGCAAATTCCTCTTTATTTTGTGTGTATAGTTTGCTGCAAATTCCTCTTTATTTTGTTTGTATAGTTTGCTGCAAATTCCTCTTTATTATGTGTGTATAGTTTGCTGCAAATTCCTCTTTATTATGTGTGTATAGTTTGCTGCAAATTCCTCTTTATTTTGTGTGTATAGTTTGCTGCAAATTCCTCTTTATTATTGTAGCATTAGTTTGCTGTAAATTCCTCTTTATTATGTGTGTATAATTTGCTGCAAATTCCTCTTTATTTTGTGTGTATAGTTTGCTGCAAATTCCTCTTTATTTTGTTTGTATAGTTTGCTGCAAATTCTTCTTTATTTTGTGTGTATAATTTGCTGCAAATTCCTCTTTATTTTGTGTGTATAGTTTGCTGCAAATTCCTCTTTATTATTTTGTGTGTATAGTTTGCTGCAAATTCCTCTTTATTATTTTGTGTGTATAGTTTGCTGCAAATTCCTCTTTATTTTGTGTGTATAGTTTGCTGCAAATTCCTCTTTATTTTGTGTGTATATTTAAAAAGTGATGGGATAAAATGTGAAAAATTTAAGTGCCTTCAATTTGGCAAAAAATGAAAAATCATTCGAGTTTTTCACTGCACAAAATGTCATATTATGAAATCAAACTAATATTTCCTGCTCCCTCAGGTTGTTCAAATTTGTTATCATTTATCAGTAATTTATTCTTAGTTGCCCCCCCCCAAAGAGAAAATTTTAACTGTAATGACCCAATGTGTGTGTCCATGATAAACATGATATTGTTGGTGTTTTCTGGTCTACTGCAATTGGTATTATCATATATTGCAACTAAACGTGGTAGGATGGTTGGTATGAAGATCTTTCAAGTTACCCCTATATGATGATAATATGGAAAGCAGGGTGATAGATGAAAGGTCTTGGTCATTATTTGGCAAAAAAAGAAAGAGCTTGACAGAGTGAGAGAGCTTATTGATTGTACACCCAGTTTGATCCAACTTGGTGTTGTCTGGTCATAGGGATAGCATGATCCATATCTTCAAAATCAGGTCAAGGTCACAATATGGCATATCATGATGTGATTTGAAAAGTATATATCTGGAGAGAGATGATTTTGTGCATTTTCATTAAATCTGGTGCAATGATTGGTTATGATGGGGAAAAAAAAAAAAAAAAAAAACATGGAGAAAAGGTCAGAGGTGAAAATGCACAATACAGCATTTTGAAAAAAAAAAAAAAAAAAATTGTAGAATCATCAACTTGGGTTTATCATCCAATTAAACATTGTGTATTGATTTCTTTTGGCCAGATCAAAGTTGCTTTGTAAATTTACAGGTCAAAGGTCAGGATGATCTGTTTTGGCATATCAGTTTTTTTGTTTCATGATTCATTTGTTTCATGATTCATTTGTTTCATGATTCATTTGTTTAAGTGGGTATCAGTCAAGAGTCTTGAAGGCCTTGCCTCTCTTTTTGTGTTTTGGCCAATTTTATCTTTGCCTTTTTATGGTGTTGCTTAAATGGGAGTACTCAATATGGCTTGAATCTGAGAAATTCTTTAATTTCAGTACAACATTTTGTGTCTGTAAACCTTTGGATAAATATGTTGGGAGAAACAGCACAATTATTTCTTACATTCATCATATTAAAAACATTGTTTGTGTTGGTCAAATTTATGAAAATCCTTGCAGGTTTTTGCCCATTTATTTCTTGTCCTTTTTGTCAGTCTTCTGATTTTGGGTGGTTGCGACTTATTTACTAAATATTACTGGCTGGAAATGGGGTACTGGCTGGAAATGGGGAATGTTGAAATGTCGGGGGTTTCATGCAGGTCATACGACTTGATGCTATTTTGGTGCCGAGGGTATTTTGGTGCCGAGGGTAGGACTCTTTTTTTCTCCAGGCTGAGTTCACTCAGTGATCAGCAACATAACTCAACCATCGTTCGTAGATGTTCAAACGAGTGTTTCAGTCAACCCGGTTTGATGCACAACTTGATGAGAAACTGAACTGAAGGAAACAGGACACTTCTGCATTTGATTTTATGTGAGGGAAAAGCCCCAAACCCTACTGAAGGAAACAGGACACTCTGCATTTGATTTTATGCGAGGGGAAGCCCCAAACCCTACTGAAGGAAACAGGACACTCTGCATTTGATTTTATGCGAGTGGAAGCCCCAAACCCTACTGAAGGAAACAGGACACTCTGCATTTGATTTTATGTGAGGGGAAGCCCCAAACCCTACTGAAGGAAACGGGACACTCTGCATTTGATTTTATGTGAGGGGAAGCCCCAAACCCAACTGAACTGAAGGAAACAGGACACTCTGCATTTGATTTTATGTGAGGGGAAGCCCCAAACCCTACTGAAGGAAACAGGACACTCTGCATTTGATTTTATGTGAGGGGAAGCCCCAAACCCTACTGAAGGAAACGGGACACTCTGCATTTGTTTTTATGTGAGGGGAAGCCCCAAACCCTACTGAAGGAAACAGGACACTCTGCATTTGATTTTATGTGAGGGGAAGCCCCAAACCCAACTGAACTGAAGGAAACGGGACACTCAGCATTTGATTTTATGTGAGGGAAAAAACCCCAAACCCTACTGAAGGAAACAGGGCACTCGGCATTTGATTTTATGTGAGCCTAGCAACACGATCGCATGTCTTGAGCACGGAGTCGGACATTTTGTTGAGCGAGTGAGGAGAGGTGTCGGGCAAACACTGCGGCAGTAACCCAACCAAAATGTTCAAATAAAGGACTGCCTCATGACGTAGATGGGGTTTCTAGCTATGAATAGACTCTAGAAAGATTCCCCAAGCTAAAGCTACCAGTCTTTTTGTCAACGAACTGAATGCAAACCAGGGAAAAGTCGGAATATTTCATCTCATCATTGTGGCAGCGAAGCGTACATGCTTGCGCTGACAAGTTATCTCGTCATATAGGCAGTATTAAAAAATGTTGAACTGACGCCGTGCTCAAAACATGCCATCGTGGCGAATTAAATCGACCAAGATTGCTTTCTTTAACTGATGCTCAAAAAGAATTAAAGTGTAAATTTGAAGAAGACGGGGATGAACATTTATGAGATGATTTGATAGAAAATAAGGGGAGCAATCAGAGTGAACAAGATACGACTGTCAATGAGTGATGCTGGCTGTACAGCTGTAGCAGACAGAAGGTGACTGAATTATTCACAGGACACAGTGTGAGCGATTTTCTTGGCACTCAGCCAGCGCGGTCTGATAACTGGATAAAGTGACTGTGTGACAGGGGTGAAGAGGAGGGGGATGGAGACTGAGGGGGCGTGGCCTCGCATCCATATTATCACTTGGAGAAGTCACAATGGATTGTGTATCTGTCTCTTTAAAAAAAAATATATATATTGTATGATTTTGTTTGTGCAGATATCCATTTTTCCAGAAAATATATTTTAGTGCAAATTACCCGACTTGTAATGAACAAGTTGAAAAGTGATAAAAAATAAAACACTGCTTTCAAACAACAGCATGTCACTGAAAATAAATAAAATGGGAAAACGTGTTTTGTATTCTTTATTCATTTACCTTTCAGAAAATATATACTTTCATGGGTCTTTCGCTCCAATAACAAAGAGCACAGAATTTTTTGAAAATTTATACCCGTTTTTTTGTTGTTTTTTTAACTTAAATCTTATTTTCCTGCCAGCAAAAAGGTTAATATTATCGGGGTTTTTTTTGGCTGTATGTAGGTACTTAATAAAAAGCTGCATTTAAGACACCCCCTCAAAAAATGTCACTGAAATCTGTGCACCAATAAACAATGACAAAAATGGCCTTTCTAAATACTTGATGCTGCGATGTACTTCTGAAAACGTGCACCATGACACTGGAAATTTAGCTCAATCTCAAGAGGATCCAGCTAGGGGCATATTGATGTACATTTCTACTTTTCACATACTGCATGTGGTTGATCAACCATTCATGGAGGGAACGATACTTTTTGATGGTTTTTTTTAATTCTGACAAATGTTTGGAGGAAACAATATTCATTGAGGGAATGACACATTGTGACCATTTCAATAAAACAAAATAAATCCAAGTTGTGTGTGTGTGTTTCTGACCATATTCTTTTCTCTTCTCTCCGTAATGTCAGTGTAATCCATGCGAAAATTTGTTGTGTTGAAGTCATTGTATTGTTTTCCAATCTTGATTCAGGAAATGTTGCAAGAGGCAGAGATGCTGTGCATGCATGTGTGAATGTGTGTAATCAGTGGACATATGCAAACAAGGGATGGACTTGTGCTGGATCAGTGTCAGAGTGCATCAGTTTCTACACGGGTCAATAGGGGGAAAAACTGCCCACAATTATTCAATTTCTGATTTCAACAAAAACTTTGAAGTTAACGAAACTTCCAATCATAAACTAAATGGCTCACACAAAATGATATGTTGATAGCACTTGGAAGTTTTATTTTACAACAGAAACGCTAAAAATGACACGACTTCTATACAGTCCTATTTTTTACTTTTGAGTTTGTCCAAACAAACTGCGCATGCTTGTGTACTGTGTAAGAAACTGAAATGAAGTGCATGTACTCTACAAGCACTGCCTACACCTTTTGCAAGCAGTTTATTATTTTATTTTAATTTTATTTTATAGTTATCTTTAATGTATGATATCACCAACTCCAACCTTAAAGTTATGGAAGAAATGGGACATGCCCACATTATATATATATATATATATATATTAATGTGCCTTTTATTTTCCTGTGTGCTAGCTGAAGTGGAAGCATAAGCAGCATTGACTTGGAAGTTGTGTCCCTTGTACATGGAAAGAGTTACCACTCTTTATCGTTCATTAATCCTTTTCTCTCATAGCCTCATTATTATTCTTTAATTTCAAATCAAGACTCTTAAAGATACATCAGTGTATTACTGGGAGTCAGAGAAACTGAAGGGAAACTTTGGCAAAACCATCTACCATACCATTCCCTGTCAAGTCTGAATCAATCCCAATATGGACCCAGTGACCCATATAAATTTACATTATACCTCGACACACTTTCCTTAGCAATTTATAAGAATTCCCAAAGGGGGAAAAAAAACCCAAGTTATTCTGAAAGATAGGACTCAGTTTGCAAGCTGATATCTTTTGCTACAAATAATCTGGTGTCTTCATTTGATGAATTACAAATGATTTGGTGGCTTCCTAACAGGAACATAACTAGTGCAGACTATGTATCCATACCATCAGCTCTGTGAACATGTGAGAACATTTCCACTGTAATACACTACAAATGACTGCTGTCATACTCTAAAAATGGGTTCCCCTGAGAATCCTCTGACCAGTGACAATTCAATTGTAAACAACATGCATTGCCAAAACAAGATGTATAGTACTATGTTGTATTGAATTGTATCACTCTTTGTCACGATAGATTTCTCTGTGTGAAGAGAGAAGTCTGTTGTGCAAAACAGAGATACTATACAAATTGTAGCGAATCACTCTGTCACAACAGATTTACAATACATCTTGTGTCACCTTCAGTGAAAACGAATGATGGAAACATGCAGTTTCTGTGCTCACCCAGGTCTGGAAATATACTGAACTTCAGCTTTTCTACATGGGGCACAACCACAGCACAATGAACAATACTTTCACTCCTGACCTCTGTAAACGTAAAATTCACCCCAAAATAATGCAAAATTTGTATGCAAAGAATTCATGCAAAATTTGCATGCCAAGGAAAAAGAGCAGTTCATCCATAGGCATGACATTTGACCACCAGTTTTGACTGAAACCACGGCGCCAGAAAAATCAAAACAAGCACTCTTGAGTCAAAAGATGAAAGAATTTTGAATGCATTCCTGGTGTCAAGGAAGAAATGCGGAGCAAAGTAAGCACTGATTTTGGGTAACAATGTTTTGAAGCCAAGGCAGCAGAACTGTGCTTGCAACAGCCTGATCCAGGAAGTCTGTTTTGATGATCTCTTCAGGAAATACACATGTTAACAAAGAAGCCATTTGCTCCAGTAACGGGCCTTATAGAAGGGAATGTCATCAAATACTGCCTCAGCTGTGAAAGGATCTATCCAAAGGTTAGTAAAATGATCTATCCAAAGGTTAGTAAAATGATCTATCCAAAGGTTAGTAAAATTTACATGTGAAAGTAAAAAGCTTCGCTCCCTTGTGCGAAAGAAATGTTTCACAGAAAAGTTTATGTGGAAATCAGATCTATAAATTTATACAATGACAAACATGTTGACGCAATGTTTTTTTCTTTCACTGTGAAGTTTGCATGCGAATTTGACATGTTTTGGGGGTTCATGGAATTTCACCTTCAGTCAGCTGTTCATTTCCCATCATACAGAATGTCAAAAAGTCTTTCCCAGTGCACACCACCCTTACCTGAGAACAAGCTGACATTATGACAAGTGCCAAATCATGAGTCATTCATCTCCACTCAATCCTTCCAAGTCCATTCTCCCAACTCAGTGTGCTCAAACACACTTCTTCACTTTCTGGACTCAGCATAGGCTTGCAAATGTAAAGACAGAGAATATTCCAGTCGCTGGCTCCAGCAAAGTGATCTTGTCAGAGCCCACCAAGATTAAAAAAAACTATCATGCATCACAACCCCCCAACCCCCCTCCCCAACCCCCTCAAAAAAAAGTAGAAAAAAAAACACCATTAGTCAGGCGCCTCCTTGAAAAAGAAACTGTGTAACTGGTCACACACATTGCCTTCCTTTCCTCCCACAAACATAGTGTAACTGGTCACACACATTGCCTTCCTATCCTCCCACAAACAGTGTAACTGGTCACACATTGCCTTCCTTTCCTCCCACAAACATAGTGTAACTGGTCACACACATTGCCTTCCTATCCTCCCACAAACATAGTGTAACTGGTCACACACATTGCCTTCCTATCCTCCCACAAACATAGTGTAACTGGTCACACACATTGCCTTCCTTTCCTCCCACAAACATAGTGTAACTGGTCACACATTGCCTTCCTTTCCTCCCACAAACATAGTGTAACTGGTCACACACATTGCCTTCCTATCCTCCCACAAACATAGTGTAACTGGTCACACACATTGCCTTCCTATCCTCCCACAAACATACTGTAACTGGTCACACATTGCCTTCCTTTCCTCCCACAAACTTAGTGTAACTGGTCACACACATTGCCTTCCTTTCCTCCCACAAACATAGTGTAACTGGTCACACACATTGTCACACACATTGCCTCCCTATCCTCCCACAAACATAGTGTAACTGGTCACACACATTGCCTTCCTATCCTCCCACAAACATAGTGTAACTAGTCACACACATTGCCTTCCTTTCCTCCCACAAACATAGTGTAACTGGTCACACACATTGCCTTCCTATCCTCCCACAAACATAGTGTAACTGGCCACACATTTCCTTCCTTTCCTCCCACAAACATAGTGTAACTGGTCACACACATTGCCTTCCTATCCTCCCACAAACATAGTGTAACTGGTCACACACACTGTCACACACATTGCCTCCCTATCCTCCCACATAGTGTAACTGGTCACACACACTGTCACACACATTGCCTTCCTATCCTCCCACAAACATAGTGTAACTGGTCACACATTGCTTTCCTTTCCTCCCACAAACTTAGTGTAACTGGTCACACACATTGCCTTTTTATCCTCCCACAAACATAGTGTAACTGGTCACACACATTGCCTTCCTTTCCTCCCACAAACTTAGTGTAACTGGTCACACACATTGCCTTCCTTTCCTCCCACAAACTTAGTGTAACTGGTCACACATATCGCCTTCCTATCCTCCCACAAACTTAGTGTAAGTGGTCACACACATTGCCTTCCTTTCCTCCCACAAACTTAGTGTAACTGGTCACACATATTGCCTTCCTATCCTCCCACAAACTTAGTGTAACTGGTCATACACATTGCCTTCCTTTCCTCCCACAAACTTAGTGTAACTGGTCACACACATTGCCTTCCTATCCTCCCACAAACATAGTGTAACTGGTCACACATTGCCTTCCTATCCTCCCACAAACATAGTGTAACTGGTCACACACATTGCCTTCCTTTCCTCCCACAAACATAGTGTAATTGGTCACACACATTGTACACACACATTGCCTTCATTTCCTCCCACAAACAGTGTAACTGGTCACACACATTGCCTTCCTATCCTCCCACAAACATACTGTAACTGGTCACACATTGCCTTCCTTTCCTCCCACAAACTTAGTGTAACTGGTCACACACATTGCCTTCCTTTCCTCCCACAAACATAGTGTAACTGGTCACACACATTGTCACACACATTGCCTCCCTATCCTCCCACAAACATAGTGTAACTGGTCACACACATTGCCTTCCTATCCTCCCACAAACATAGTGTAACTAGTCACACACATTGCCTTCCTTTCCTCCCACAAACATAGTGTAACTGGTCACACACATTGCCTTCCTATCCTCCCACAAACTTAGTGTAACTGGTCACACACATTGCCTTCCTATCCTCCCACAAACATAGTGTAACTGGCCACACATTTCCTTCCTTTCCTCCCACAAACATAGTGTAACTGGTCACACACATTGCCTTCCTATCCTCCCACAAACATAGTGTAACTGGTCACACACACTGTCACACACATTGCCTCCCTATCCTCCCACATAGTGTAACTGGTCACACACACTGTCACACACATTGCCTTCCTATCCTCCCACAAACATAGTGTAACTGGTCACACATTGCCTTCCTTTCCTCCCACAAACTTAGTGTAACTGGTCACACACATTGCCTTCCTATCCTCCCACAAACATAGTGTAACTGGTCACACACATTGCCTTCCTTTCCTCCCACAAACTTAGTGTAAGTGGTCACACACATTGCCTTCCTTTCCTCCCACAAACTTAGTGTAACTGGTCACACATATTGCCTTCCTATCCTCCCACAAACTTAGTGTAACTGGTCATACACATTGCCTTCCTTTCCTCCCACAAACTTAGTGTAACTGGTCACACACATTGCCTTCCTTTCCTCCCACAAACATAGTGTAACTGGTCACACACATTGTCACACACATTGCCTCCCTATCCTCCCACAAACATAGTGTAACTGGTCACACACATTGCCTTCCTATCCTCCCACAAACATAGTGTAACTAGTCACACACATTGCCTTCCTTTCCTCCCACAAACATAGTGTAACTGGTCACACACATTGCCTTCCTATCCTCCCACAAACTTAGTGTAACTGGTCACACACATTGCCTTCCTTTCCTCCCACAAACATAGTGTAACTGGCCACACATTTCCTTCCTTTCCTCCCACAAACATAGTGTAACTGGTCACACACATTGCCTTCCTATCCTCCCACAAACATAGTGTAAATCGGTCACACACACTGTCACACACATTGCCTCCCTATCCTCCCACATAGTGTAACTGGTCACACACACTGTCACACACATTGCCTTCCTATCCTCCCACAAACATAGTGTAACTGGTCACACATTGCCTTCCTTTCCTCCCACAAACTTAGTGTAACTGGTCACACACATTGCCTTCCTATCCTCCCACAAACATAGTGTAACTGGTCACACACATTGCCTTCCTTTCCTCCCACAAACTTAGTGTAAGTGGTCACACACATTGCCTTCCTTTCCTCCCACAAACTTAGTGTAACTGGTCACACATATTGCCTTCCTATCCTCCCACAAACTTAGTGTAACTGGTCATACACATTGCCTTCCTTTCCTCCCACAAACTTAGTGTAACTGGTCACACACATTGCCTTCCTATCCTCCCACAAACATAGTGTAACTGGTCACACATTGCCTTCCTATCCTCCCACAAACATAGTGTAACTGGTCACACACATTGCCTTCCTTTCCTCCCACAAACATAGTGTAATTGGTCACACACATTGTACACACACATTGCCTTCATTTCCTCCCACAAACAGTGTAACTGGTCACACACATTGCCTTCCTATCCTCCCACAAACATAGTGTAACTGGTCACACACACTGTCACACACATTGCCTTCCTATCCTCCCACAAACAGTGTAACTGGTCACACACACTGTCACACACATTGCCTTCCTATCCTCCCACAAACATAGTGTAACTGGTCACACACATTGCCTTCCTATCCTCCCACAAACTTAGTGTAACTGGTCACACACACTGTCACACACATTGCCTTCCTTTCCTCCCACAAACAGTGTCACTGGTCACACACATTGCCTTCCTATCCTCCCACAAACATACTGTAACTGGTCACACATTGCCTTCCTTTCCTCCCACAAACTTAGTGTAACTGGTCACACACATTGCCTTCCTTTCCTCCCACAAACATAGTGTAACTGGTCACACACATTGTCACACACATTGCCTCCCTATCCTCCCACAAACATAGTGTAACTGGTCACACACATTGCCTTCCTATCCTCCCACAAACATAGTGTAACTAGTCACACACATTGCCTTCCTTTCCTCCCACAAACATAGTGTAACTGGTCACACACATTGCCTTCCTATCCTCCCACAAACATAGTGTAACTGGCCACACATTTCCTTCCTTTCCTCCCACAAACATAGTGTAACTGGTCACACACATTGTCACACACACTGCCTTCCTATCCTCCCACAAACATAGTGTAACTGGTCACACACACTGTCACACACATTGCCTCCCTATCCTCCCACATAGTGTAACTGGTCACACACACTGTCACACACATTGCCTTCCTATCCTCCCACAAACATAGTGTAACTGGTCACACATTGCCTTCCTTTCCTCCCACAAACTTAGTGTAACTGGTCACACACATTGCCTTCCTATCCTCCCACAAACATAGTGTAACTGGTCACACACATTGCCTTCCTTTCCTCCCACAAACTTAGTGTAACTGGTCACACATATTGCCTTCCTATCCTCCCACAAACATAGTGTAACTGGTCACACATTGCCTTCCTTTCCTCCCACAAACTTAGTGTAACTGGTCACACACATTGCCTTCCTATCCTCCCACAAACATAGTGTAACTGGTCACACACATTGCCTTCCTTTCCTTCCACAAACTTAGTGTAACTGGTCACACATATTGCCTTCCTATCCTCCCACAAACTTAGTGTAAGTGGTCACACACATTGCCTTCCTTTCCTCCCACAAACTTAGTGTAACTGGTCACACACATTGCCTTCCTTTCCTCCCACAAACTTAGTGTAACTGGTCACACATATTGCCTTCCTATCCTCCCACAAACTTAGTGTAAGTGGTCACACACATTGCCTTCCTTTCCTCCCACAAACTTAGTGTAACTGGTCACACATATTGCCTTCCTATCCTCCCACAAACTTAGTGTAACTGGTCATACACATTGCCTTCCTTTCCTCCCACAAACTTAGTGTAACTGGTCACACACATTGCCTTCCTATCCTCCCACAAACATAGTGTAACTGGTCACACATTGCCTTCCTATCCTCCCACAAACATAGTGTAACTGGTCACACACATTGCCTTCCTTTCCTCCCACAAACATAGTGTAATTGGTCACACACATTGTACACACACATTGCCTTCATTTCCTCCCACAAACAGTGTAACTGGTCACACACATTGCCTTCCTATCCTCCCACAAACATAGTGTAACTGGTCACACACACTGTCACACACATTGCCTTCCTATCCTCCCACAAACAGTGTAACTGGTCACACACATTGTCACACACATTGCCTTCCTATCCTCCCACAAACATAGTGTAACTGGTCACACACATTGCCTTCCTATCCTCCCACAAACTTAGTGTAACTGGTCACACACACTGTCACACACATTGCCTTCCTTTCCTCCCACAAACAGTGTCACTGGTCACACACACTGCCTTCCTATCCTCCCACAAACATAGTGTAACTGGTCACACATTGTCACACACATTGCCTTCCTATCCTCCCACAAACTTAGTGTAACTGGTCACACACATTGCCTTCCTATCCTCCCACAAACATAGTGTAACTGGTCACACACATTGCCTTCCTATCCTCCCACAAACATAGTGTAACTGGTCACACACATTGCCTTCCTTTCCTCCCACAAACATAGTGTAACTGGTCACACACATTGCCTTCCTATCCTCCCACAAACATAGTGTAACTGGTCACACACATTGTCACACACATTGCCTTCCTATCCTCCCACAAACTTAGTGTAACTGGTCACTCATTGTCACACACATTGCCTTCCTATCCTCCCACAAACAGTGTAACTGGTCACACATTGCCTTCCTTTCCTCCCACAAACATAGTGTAACTGGTCACACACATTGCCTTCCTATCCTCCCACAAACTTAGTGTAACTGGTCACTCATTGTCACACACATTGCCTTCCTATCCTCCCACAAACATAGTGTAACTGGTCACACATTGCCTTCCTTTCCTCCCACAAACATAGTGTAACTGGTCACACACATTGCCTTCCTATCCTCCCACAAACAGTGTAACTGGTCACACACATTGTCACACACATTGCCTTCCTTTCCTCCCACAAACATAGTGTAATTGGTCACACACATTGCCTTCCTATCCTCCCACAAACATAGCATAACTGGTCACACACATTGCCTTCCTTTCCTCCCACAAACTTAGTGTAACTGGTCACACACATTGTCACACACATTGCCTTCCTATCCTCCCACAAACATAGTGTAACTGGTCACACATATTGCCTTCCTATCCTCCCACAAACTTAGTGTAACTGGTCATACACATTGCCTTCCTTTCCTCCCACAAACTTAGTGTAACTGGTCACACACATTGCCTTCCTATCCTCCCACAAACATAGTGTAACTGGTCACACATTGCCTTCCTATCCTCCCACAAACATAGTGTAACTGGTCACACACATTGCCTTCCTTTCCTCCCACAAACATAGTGTAATTGGTCACACACATTGTACACACACATTGCCTTCATTTCCTCCCACAAACAGTGTAACTGGTCACACACATTGCCTTCCTATCCTCCCACAAACATACTGTAACTGGTCACACATTGCCTTCCTTTCCTCCCACAAACTTAGTGTAACTGGTCACACACATTGCCTTCCTTTCCTCCCACAAACATAGTGTAACTGGTCACACACATTGTCACACACATTGCCTCCCTATCCTCCCACAAACATAGTGTAACTGGTCACACACATTGCCTTCCTATCCTCCCACAAACATAGTGTAACTAGTCACACACATTGCCTTCCTTTCCTCCCACAAACATAGTGTAACTGGTCACACACATTGCCTTCCTATCCTCCCACAAACTTAGTGTAACTGGTCACACACATTGCCTTCCTATCCTCCCACAAACATAGTGTAACTGGCCACACATTTCCTTCCTTTCCTCCCACAAACATAGTGTAACTGGTCACACACATTGCCTTCCTATCCTCCCACAAACATAGTGTAACTGGTCACACACACTGTCACACACATTGCCTCCCTATCCTCCCACATAGTGTAACTGGTCACACACACTGTCACACACATTGCCTTCCTATCCTCCCACAAACATAGTGTAACTGGTCACACATTGCCTTCCTTTCCTCCCACAAACTTAGTGTAACTGGTCACACACATTGCCTTCCTATCCTCCCACAAACATAGTGTAACTGGTCACACACATTGCCTTCCTTTCCTCCCACAAACTTAGTGTAAGTGGTCACACACATTGCCTTCCTTTCCTCCCACAAACTTAGTGTAACTGGTCACACATATTGCCTTCCTATCCTCCCACAAACTTAGTGTAACTGGTCATACACATTGCCTTCCTTTCCTCCCACAAACTTAGTGTAACTGGTCACACACATTGCCTTCCTTTCCTCCCACAAACATAGTGTAACTGGTCACACACATTGTCACACACATTGCCTCCCTATCCTCCCACAAACATAGTGTAACTGGTCACACACATTGCCTTCCTATCCTCCCACAAACATAGTGTAACTAGTCACACACATTGCCTTCCTTTCCTCCCACAAACATAGTGTAACTGGTCACACACATTGCCTTCCTATCCTCCCACAAACTTAGTGTAACTGGTCACACACATTGCCTTCCTATCCTCCCACAAACATAGTGTAACTGGCCACACATTTCCTTCCTTTCCTCCCACAAACATAGTGTAACTGGTCACACACATTGCCTTCCTATCCTCCCACAAACATAGTGTAACTGGTCACACACACTGTCACACACATTGCCTCCCTATCCTCCCACATAGTGTAACTGGTCACACACACTGTCACACACATTGCCTTCCTATCCTCCCACAAACATAGTGTAACTGGTCACACATTGCCTTCCTTTCCTCCCACAAACTTAGTGTAACTGGTCACACACATTGCCTTCCTATCCTCCCACAAACATAGTGTAACTGGTCACACACATTGCCTTCCTTTCCTCCCACAAACTTAGTGTAAGTGGTCACACACATTGCCTTCCTTTCCTCCCACAAACTTAGTGTAACTGGTCACACATATTGCCTTCCTATCCTCCCACAAACTTAGTGTAACTGGTCATAGACATTGCCTTCCTTTCCTCCCACAAACTTAGTGTAACTGGTCACACACATTGCCTTCCTATCCTCCCACAAACATAGTGTAACTGGTCACACATTGCCTTCCTATCCTCCCACAAACATAGTGTAACTGGTCACACACATTGCCTTCCTTTCCTCCCACAAACATAGTGTAATTGGTCACACACATTGTACACACACATTGCCTTCATTTCCTCCCACAAACAGTGTAACTGGTCACACACATTGCCTTCCTATCCTCCCACAAACATAGTGTAACTGGTCACACACACTGTCACACACATTGCCTTCCTATCCTCCCACAAACAGTGTAACTGGTCACACACACTGTCACACACATTGCCTTCCTATCCTCCCACAAACATAGTGTAACTGGTCACACACATTGCCTTCCTATCCTCCCACAAACTTAGTGTAACTGGTCACACACACTGTCACACACATTGCCTTCCTTTCCTCCCACAAACAGTGTCACTGGTCACACACATTGCCTTCCTATCCTCCCACAAACATACTGTAACTGGTCACACATTGCCTTCCTTTCCTCCCACAAACTTAGTGTAACTGGTCACACACATTGCCTTCCTTTCCTCCCACAAACATAGTGTAACTGGTCACACACATTGTCACACACATTGCCTCCCTATCCTCCCACAAACATAGTGTAACTGGTCACACACATTGCCTTCCTATCCTCCCACAAACATAGTGTAACTAGTCACACACATTGCCTTCCTTTCCTCCCACAAACATAGTGTAACTGGTCACACACATTGCCTTCCTATCCTCCCACAAACATAGTGTAACTGGCCACACATTTCCTTCCTTTCCTCCCACAAACATAGTGTAACTGGTCACACACATTGTCACACACACTGCCTTCCTATCCTCCCACAAACATAGTGTAACTGGTCACACACACTGTCACACACATTGCCTCCCTATCCTCCCACATAGTGTAACTGGTCACACACACTGTCACACACATTGCCTTCCTATCCTCCCACAAACATAGTGTAACTGGTCACACATTGCCTTCCTTTCCTCCCACAAACTTAGTGTAACTGGTCACACACATTGCCTTCCTATCCTCCCACAAACATAGTGTAACTGGTCACACACATTGCCTTCCTTTCCTCCCACAAACTTAGTGTAACTGGTCACACACATTGCCTTCCTATCCTCCCACAAACATAGTGTAACTGGTCACACACATTGCCTTCCTTTCCTTCCACAAACTTAGTGTAACTGGTCACACATATTGCCTTCCTATCCTCCCACAAACTTAGTGTAAGTGGTCACACACATTGCCTTCCTTTCCTCCCACAAACTTAGTGTAACTGGTCACACACATTGCCTTCCTTTCCTCCCACAAACTTAGTGTAACTGGTCACACATATTGCCTTCCTATCCTCCCACAAACTTAGTGTAAGTGGTCACACACATTGCCTTCCTTTCCTCCCACAAACTTAGTGTAACTGGTCACACATATTGCCTTCCTATCCTCCCACAAACTTAGTGTAACTGGTCATACACATTGCCTTCCTTTCCTCCCACAAACTTAGTGTAACTGGTCACACACATTGCCTTCCTATCCTCCCACAAACATAGTGTAACTGGTCACACATTGCCTTCCTATCCTCCCACAAACATAGTGTAACTGGTCACACACATTGCCTTCCTTTCCTCCCACAAACATAGTGTAATTGGTCACACACATTGTACACACACATTGCCTTCATTTCCTCCCACAAACAGTGTAACTGGTCACACACATTGCCTTCCTATCCTCCCACAAACATAGTGTAACTGGTCACACACACTGTCACACACATTGCCTTCCTATCCTCCCACAAACAGTGTAACTGGTCACACACATTGTCACACACATTGCCTTCCTATCCTCCCACAAACATAGTGTAACTGGTCACACACATTGCCTTCCTATCCTCCCACAAACTTAGTGTAACTGGTCACACACACTGTCACACACATTGCCTTCCTTTCCTCCCACAAACAGTGTCACTGGTCACACACACTGCCTTCCTATCCTCCCACAAACATAGTGTAACTGGTCACACATTGTCACACACATTGCCTTCCTATCCTCCCACAAACTTAGTGTAACTGGTCACACACATTGCCTTCCTATCCTCCCACAAACATAGTGTAACTGGTCACACACATTGCCTTCCTATCCTCCCACAAACATAGTGTAACTGGTCACACACATTGCCTTCCTTTCCTCCCACAAACATAGTGTAACTGGTCACACACATTGCCTTCCTATCCTCCCACAAACATAGTGTAACTGGTCACACACATTGTCACACACATTGCCTTCCTATCCTCCCACAAACTTAGTGTAACTGGTCACTCATTGTCACACACATTGCCTTCCTATCCTCCCACAAACAGTGTAACTGGTCACACATTGCCTTCCTTTCCTCCCACAAACATAGTGTAACTGGTCACACACATTGCCTTCCTATCCTCCCACAAACTTAGTGTAACTGGTCACTCATTGTCACACACATTGCCTTCCTATCCTCCCACAAACATAGTGTAACTGGTCACACATTGCCTTCCTTTCCTCCCACAAACATAGTGTAACTGGTCACACACATTGCCTTCCTATCCTCCCACAAACAGTGTAACTGGTCACACACATTGTCACACACATTGCCTTCCTTTCCTCCCACAAACATAGTGTAATTGGTCACACACATTGCCTTCCTATCCTCCCACAAACATAGCATAACTGGTCACACACATTGCCTTCCTTTCCTCCCACAAACTTAGTGTAACTGGTCACACACATTGTCACACACATTGCCTTCCTATCCTCCCACAAACATAGTGTAACTGGTCACACATATTGCCTTCCTATCCTCCCACAAACTTAGTGTAACTGGTCATACACATTGCCTTCCTTTCCTCCCACAAACTTAGTGTAACTGGTCACACACATTGCCTTCCTATCCTCCCACAAACATAGTGTAACTGGTCACACATTGCCTTCCTATCCTCCCACAAACATAGTGTAACTGGTCACACACATTGCCTTCCTTTCCTCCCACAAACATAGTGTAATTGGTCACACACATTGTACACACACATTGCCTTCATTTCCTCCCACAAACAGTGTAACTGGTCACACACATTGCCTTCCTATCCTCCCACAAACATACTGTAACTGGTCACACATTGCCTTCCTTTCCTCCCACAAACTTAGTGTAACTGGTCACACACATTGCCTTCCTTTCCTCCCACAAACATAGTGTAACTGGTCACACACATTGTCACACACATTGCCTCCCTATCCTCCCACAAACATAGTGTAACTGGTCACACACATTGCCTTCCTATCCTCCCACAAACATAGTGTAACTAGTCACACACATTGCCTTCCTTTCCTCCCACAAACATAGTGTAACTGGTCACACACATTGCCTTCCTATCCTCCCACAAACTTAGTGTAACTGGTCACACACATTGCCTTCCTATCCTCCCACAAACATAGTGTAACTGGCCACACATTTCCTTCCTTTCCTCCCACAAACATAGTGTAACTGGTCACACACATTGCCTTCCTATCCTCCCACAAACATAGTGTAACTGGTCACACACACTGTCACACACATTGCCTCCCTATCCTCCCACATAGTGTAACTGGTCACACACACTGTCACACACATTGCCTTCCTATCCTCCCACAAACATAGTGTAACTGGTCACACATTGCCTTCCTTTCCTCCCACAAACTTAGTGTAACTGGTCACACACATTGCCTTCCTATCCTCCCACAAACATAGTGTAACTGGTCACACACATTGCCTTCCTTTCCTCCCACAAACTTAGTGTAAGTGGTCACACACATTGCCTTCCTTTCCTCCCACAAACTTAGTGTAACTGGTCACACATATTGCCTTCCTATCCTCCCACAAACTTAGTGTAACTGGTCATACACATTGCCTTCCTTTCCTCCCACAAACTTAGTGTAACTGGTCACACACATTGCCTTCCTTTCCTCCCACAAACATAGTGTAACTGGTCACACACATTGTCACACACATTGCCTCCCTATCCTCCCACAAACATAGTGTAACTGGTCACACACATTGCCTTCCTATCCTCCCACAAACATAGTGTAACTAGTCACACACATTGCCTTCCTTTCCTCCCACAAACATAGTGTAACTGGTCACACACATTGCCTTCCTATCCTCCCACAAACTTAGTGTAACTGGTCACACACATTGCCTTCCTATCCTCCCACAAACATAGTGTAACTGGCCACACATTTCCTTCCTTTCCTCCCACAAACATAGTGTAACTGGTCACACACATTGCCTTCCTATCCTCCCACAAACATAGTGTAACTGGTCACACACACTGTCACACACATTGCCTCCCTATCCTCCCACATAGTGTAACTGGTCACACACACTGTCACACACATTGCCTTCCTATCCTCCCACAAACATAGTGTAACTGGTCACACATTGCCTTCCTTTCCTCCCACAAACTTAGTGTAACTGGTCACACACATTGCCTTCCTATCCTCCCACAAACATAGTGTAACTGGTCACACACATTGCCTTCCTTTCCTCCCACAAACTTAGTGTAAGTGGTCACACACATTGCCTTCCTTTCCTCCCACAAACTTAGTGTAACTGGTCACACATATTGCCTTCCTATCCTCCCACAAACTTAGTGTAACTGGTCATACACATTGCCTTCCTTTCCTCCCACAAACTTAGTGTAACTGGTCACACACATTGCCTTCCTATCCTCCCACAAACATAGTGTAACTGGTCACACATTGCCTTCCTATCCTCCCACAAACATAGTGTAACTGGTCACACACATTGCCTTCCTTTCCTCCCACAAACATAGTGTAATTGGTCACACACATTGTACACACACATTGCCTTCATTTCCTCCCACAAACAGTGTAACTGGTCACACACATTGCCTTCCTATCCTCCCACAAACATAGTGTAACTGGTCACACACACTGTCACACACATTGCCTTCCTATCCTCCCACAAACAGTGTAACTGGTCACACACACTGTCACACACATTGCCTTCCTATCCTCCCACAAACATAGTGTAACTGGTCACACACATTGCCTTCCTATCCTCCCACAAACTTAGTGTAACTGGTCACACACACTGTCACACACATTGCCTTCCTTTCCTCCCACAAACAGTGTCACTGGTCACACACATTGCCTTCCTATCCTCCCACAAACATACTGTAACTGGTCACACATTGCCTTCCTTTCCTCCCACAAACTTAGTGTAACTGGTCACACACATTGCCTTCCTTTCCTCCCACAAACATAGTGTAACTGGTCACACACATTGTCACACACATTGCCTCCCTATCCTCCCACAAACATAGTGTAACTGGTCACACACATTGCCTTCCTATCCTCCCACAAACATAGTGTAACTAGTCACACACATTGCCTTCCTTTCCTCCCACAAACATAGTGTAACTGGTCACACACATTGCCTTCCTATCCTCCCACAAACATAGTGTAACTGGCCACACATTTCC
Organism: Babylonia areolata; assembly: GCF_041734735.1. Classification (NCBI taxonomy): domain Eukaryota; kingdom Metazoa; phylum Mollusca; class Gastropoda; order Neogastropoda; family Buccinidae; genus Babylonia; species Babylonia areolata. Next base: position 763,453 of record NC_134882.1, on the reverse strand, counting down.
TTCCTTTCCTCCCACAAACATAGTGTAACTGGTCACACACATTGTCACACACACTGCCTTCCTATCCTCCCACAAACATAGTGTAACTGGTCACACACACTGTCACACACATTGCCTCCCTATCCTCCCACATAGTGTAACTGGTCACACACACTGTCACACACATTGCCTTCCTATCCTCCCACAAACATAGTGTAACTGGTCACACATTGCCTTCCTTTCCTCCCACAAACTTAGTGTAACTGGTCACACACATTGCCTTCCTATCCTCCCACAAACATAGTGTAACTGGTCACACACATTGCCTTCCTTTCCTCCCACAAACTTAGTGTAACTGGTCACACACATTGCCTTCCTATCCTCCCACAAACATAGTGTAACTGGTCACACACATTGCCTTCCTTTCCTTCCACAAACTTAGTGTAACTGGTCACACATATTGCCTTCCTATCCTCCCACAAACTTAGTGTAAGTGGTCACACACATTGCCTTCCTTTCCTCCCACAAACTTAGTGTAACTGGTCACACATATTGCCTTCCTATCCTCCCACAAACTTAGTGTAAGTGGTCACACACATTGCCTTCCTTTCCTCCCACAAACTTAGTGTAACTGGTCACACATATTGCCTTCCTATCCTCCCACAAACTTAGTGTAACTGGTCATACACATTGCCTTCCTTTCCTCCCACAAACTTAGTGTAACTGGTCACACACATTGCCTTCCTATCCTCCCACAAACATAGTGTAACTGGTCACACATTGCCTTCCTATCCTCCCACAAACATAGTGTAACTGGTCACACACATTGCCTTCCTTTCCTCCCACAAACATAGTGTAATTGGTCACACACATTGTACACACACATTGCCTTCATTTCCTCCCACAAACAGTGTAACTGGTCACACACATTGCCTTCCTATCCTCCCACAAACATAGTGTAACTGGTCACACACACTGTCACACACATTGCCTTCCTATCCTCCCACAAACAGTGTAACTGGTCACACACATTGTCACACACATTGCCTTCCTATCCTCCCACAAACATAGTGTAACTGGTCACACACATTGCCTTCCTATCCTCCCACAAACTTAGTGTAACTGGTCACACACACTGTCACACACATTGCCTTCCTTTCCTCCCACAAACAGTGTCACTGGTCACACACACTGCCTTCCTATCCTCCCACAAACATAGTGTAACTGGTCACACATTGTCACACACATTGCCTTCCTATCCTCCCACAAACTTAGTGTAACTGGTCACACACATTGCCTTCCTATCCTCCCACAAACATAGTGTAACTGGTCACACACATTGCCTTCCTATCCTCCCACAAACATAGTGTAACTGGTCACACACATTGCCTTCCTTTCCTCCCACAAACATAGTGTAACTGGTCACACACATTGCCTTCCTATCCTCCCACAAACATAGTGTAACTGGTCACACACATTGTCACACACATTGCCTTCCTATCCTCCCACAAACTTAGTGTAACTGGTCACTCATTGTCACACACATTGCCTTCCTATCCTCCCACAAACAGTGTAACTGGTCACACATTGCCTTCCTTTCCTCCCACAAACATAGTGTAACTGGTCACACACATTGCCTTCCTATCCTCCCACAAACTTAGTGTAACTGGTCACTCATTGTCACACACATTGCCTTCCTATCCTCCCACAAACATAGTGTAACTGGTCACACATTGCCTTCCTTTCCTCCCACAAACATAGTGTAACTGGTCACACACATTGCCTTCCTATCCTCCCACAAACAGTGTAACTGGTCACACACATTGTCACACACATTGCCTTCCTTTCCTCCCACAAACATAGTGTAATTGGTCACACACATTGCCTTCCTATCCTCCCACAAACATAGCATAACTGGTCACACACATTGCCTTCCTTTCCTCCCACAAACTTAGTGTAACTGGTCACACACATTGTCACACACATTGCCTTCCTATCCTCCCACAAACATAGTGTAACTGGTCACACACATTGCCTTCCTTTCCTCCCACAAACAGTGTAATTGGTCACACACATTGCCTTCCTATCCTCCCACAAACATAGTGTAACTGGTCACACACATTGACACACACATTGCCTTCCTATCCTCCCACAAACATAGTGTAACTGGTCACACACATTGACACACACATTGCCTTCCTATCCTCCCACAAACATAGTGTAACTGGTCACACACATTGACACACACATTGCCTTCCTATCCTCCCACAAACATAGTGTAACTGGTCACACACATTGCCTTCCATTCCTCCCACAAACAGTGTAATTGGTCACACACATTGCCTTCCTATCCTCCCACAAACATAGTGTAACTGGTCACACACATTGTCACACACATTGCCTTCCTATCCTCCCACAAACTTAGTGTAACTGGTCACACATTGTCACACACATTGCCTTCCTATCCTCCCACAAACATAGTGGAACTGGTCACACACATTGCCTTCCTATCCTCCCACAAACTTAGTGTAACTGGTCACACACATTGCCTTCCTATCCTCCCACAAACAGTGTAACTGGTCACACACATTGCCTTCCTTTCCTCCCACAAACATAGTGCAACTGGTCACACACATTGCCTTCCTATCCTCCCACAAACATAGTGTAACTGGTCACACACTGTCACACACATTGCCTTCCTATCCTCCCACAAACAGTGTAACTGGTCACACACATTGTCACACACATTGCCTTCCCTTCCTCCCACAAACATAGTGTAACTGGTCACACACATTGTCACACACATTGCCTTCCTTTCCTCCCACAAACACATACAACAGAACAAGAGCTGCTTGAAAAGAAACACGACTCACTACACCAAGACAGCTGATGACAAGAAAGAAAGAAAGAAAAAAAAGAAAAAGAAAAAAAGGAAGGGCCTTCAATATCAAGAAGAAAAGGACAAGTCATTTGAACACATTTCTGATTTTTTTTTCCCCAGATAAATGAGACGCAGTCTAAAACACACATGTCGTCGTCTTCCAGAGAATTAACCTTGCCAGTTTCAGTTTCAAGATGTGTGTTGAAGCATGTGGACTGATGCATATACACAACACCACAGCTTAAAAAAAAAAGAAAAAAAAAAGGGGATGATACCTGACCTATGCACTAGTCAGGCCTTGAGGGCCTACCCTAGCCCTGTCACTACCCTAGCCTTGTTGCTACCCTAGCCCTGTCGCTACCCTAGCCTTGTTGCTGCCCTAGCCCTGTCGCTACCCTAGCCTTGTTGCTACCCTAGCCCTGTCGCTACCCCTAGCCTTGTTGCTACCCTAGCTCTGTCGCTACCCTAGCCTTGCCGCTACCCTAGCCCTGTCGCTACCCCTAGCCTTGAGGACCTACCCTAGCCCTGTCGCTACCCTAGCCTTGTTGCTACCCCTAGCTTTGTCGCTACCCTAGCCTTGAGGACCTACCCTAGCCCTGTCGCTACCCTAGCCTTGAGGACCTACCCTAGCCTTGTTGCTACCCTAGCCCTGTCGCTACCCTAGCCTTGAGGACCTACCCTAGCCTTGTCACTACCCCTAGCTTGTTGCTACCCTAGCCCTGTCGCTACCCTAGCCTTGTTGCTACCCCTAGCTCTGTTGCTACCCTAGCCTTGTTGCTACCCCTAGCCCTGTCGCTACCCTAGCCTTGAGGACCTACCCTAGCCTTGTTGCTACCCTAGCCCTGTCGCTACCCTAGCCTTGAGGACCTACCCTAGCCTTGTCGCTACCCCTAGCCTTGTTGCTACCCTAGCCTTGTTGCTACCCTAGCCCTGTCGTAACCCTAGCCTTGAGGACCTACCCTAGCCCTGTCGCTACCCTAGCCTTGTTGCTACCCTAGCCCTGTCGTAACCCTAGCCTTGAGGACCTACCCTAGCCTTGTCGCTACCCCTAGCTCTGTTGCTACCCTAGCCTTGAGGGCCTACCCCAGCCTTGAGGGCCTACCCTAGCCTTGTTCCCTAGCCTTGTCGCTACCCTAGCCCTGTCGCTACCCTCGTCTTGAGGGCCTACCCTAGCCTTGTCGCTACCCTAGCCTTGAGGGTCTACCCTAGCCTTGTCGCTACCCAAGCCTTGAGGGTCTACCCTAGCCTTGTTGCTACCCTAGCCTTGTTGCTTTGTTGCTACCCTAGCCTTGTTGCTACCCTAGCCTTGTTGCTACCCTAGCCTTGTTGCTTTGTTGCTACCCTAGCCTTGTTGCTACCCTAGCCTTGAGGGTCTACCCTAGCCTTGTTGCTACCCTAGCCTTGTTGCTACCCTAGCCTTGAGGGTCTACCCTAGCCTTGTTGCTACTCTAGCCTTGTCGCTACCCTACCCTAGTCGCTACCCTACCCTAGTCGCTACCCTAGCCTTGTTGCTACCCTAGCCTTGAGGGCCTATCCTAGCCTTGTCGCAACCCTAGCCTTGAGGGCCTACCCTAGCCTTGTCGCTACCCTAGCCTTGAGGGCCTATCCTAGCCTTGTCGCTACCCTAGCCTTGAGGGCCTATCCTAGCCTTGTCGCTACCCTAGCCTTGAGGGCCTATCCTAGCCTTGTCGCTACCCTAGCCTTGAGGGCCTACCCTAGCCTTGTCGCTACCCTAGCCTTGTCGCTACCCTAGCCTTGTGGGCCTACCCTAGCCTTGTCGCTACCCTAGCCTTGAGGGCCTACCCTAGCCTTGAGGGCCTACGCTATCCTTGTCGCTACCCTAAAGGGCCTACGCTAGCCTTGTTGCTACCCTAGCCTTGTCGCCTTGCCAGTGTGGACAATCCTAGGACCTCCTGTGACTCAATGCCCTGTGGGCTTTGCTGGGTGTGTCAATGTGTGGCCTGTCAAAGTGAATTGTGAAGGATGTCCTGAGCGTCCCGTGAGCAAGGCATCCATTCCTTCTCTGGGTGTCACGGGGAAACCAGCTGGTCAGTGCATCAGTTGTAGAACTCCTGTTGATGATCCACCAAGTACCTGAACAAAACAGCAATCATCAATATTGTTATTACCATTATTGTTATTATTATCATCATCATCATCATCATGATCATAACTCCTGTTGATGATCCACCAAGTACCTGAACAAAACAGCAAGTCATCAATATTGTTATTACCATTATTGCTATTATCATCATCATCATCATAACTCCTGTTATGATCCACCAAGTACCTGAACACAAAAACAACAGTCACAATTCTTCTTTCTTCTTCCAATTAGTATGGTTGTGAATCTTAATCCAAAGTGACTCCTGGCAAGAAATGGATGTTTCACCATTTCCTACACTAACTCCATACATAATACATATAACAAACATGCTGCATACAATACAGGGTCAACAAAAAGTTAACTCCATTAAAAAACAACAATAGAAAAACCCAGTTAACTGCCTAAGTTGGTTTTTTTAACTTGCTATCTCCATAAAATTCTTTTTAAAAGATGTTATCAACTGACAGGCATCACAGGTGTTCCCGACAGCCACTGTTTTCAGTGTTAACTTCATACACAATATATGCAACAAACATGCTGCATAAAAGACACTAAACGTTCAGACTTCCACTGTTTTCAGTGTTAACTTCATACACAATATATGCAACAAACATGCTGCATAAAAGACACTAAAAGTTCAGACTTCCACTGTTTTCAGTGTTAACTTCATACACAATATATGCAACAAACATGCTGCATAAAAGACACTAAAAAGTTAAGGACCACTTGGGAACATGCCACTGTTTTCTTCTTTGGGGGCGGGCATGGTGAAATGATGCTTGTATTTCCAGCAAACAGCGGTGTATACAGCCAGTGTAATGGGCATGGTGAAATGATGCTTATATTTCCAGCAAACAGCGGTGTATACAGCCAGTGTAATGGGCATGGTGAAATGATGCTTATATTTCCAGCGAACAGCGGTGTATACAGTCAGTGTAATGGGCATGGTGAAATGATGCTTATATTTCCAGCAAACAGCGGTGTATACAGTCAGTGTAATGGGCAGTGTGAAATGATGCTTATATTTCTAGCAAACAGCGGTGTATACAGTCAGCGTAATGGGCATGGTGAAATGATGCTTATATTTCCAGCAAACAGTGGTGTATACAGTCAGTGTAATGGGCAGTGTGAAATGATGCTTATATTTCTAGCAAACAGCGGTGTATACAGTCAGCGTAATGGGCATGGTGAAATGATGCTTATATTTCCAGCAAACAGTGGTGTATACAGCCAGTGTAATGGGCATGGTGAAATGATGCTGATATTTCCAGCAAACAGCGGTGTATACAGTCAGTGTAATGGGCATGGTGAAATGATGCTTATATTTCCAGCAAACAGCGGTGTATACAGTCAGTGTAATGGGCAGTGTGAAATGATGCTTATATTTCCAGCAGACAGCGGTGTGTGCAGTCAGTGTAATGGGCATGGTGAAATGATGCTTATATTTCCAGCAAACAGCAGTGTGTGCAGTCAGTGTAATGGGCATGGTGAAATGATGCGAACTAATAGCTAACAGCTGAACTTACAGCAAACAGCAGTGTGTGTGTACTGACAGCAAACAGCAGTGTGTGTGTACTGACAGCAAACAGCGGTGTGTGTGTACTGACAGCAAACAGCGGTGTGTGTGTACTGAAAGCAAACAGCGGTGTGTGTGTACTGATAGCAAACAGTGGTGTGTGTGTACTGACAGCAAACAGCGCTGTGTGCAGCCAATGTACACCAATGGTACTTTCTTGCATGTGCACCTCTGTGCTATTGGGGATTTTTGGGTTTTTTTTTCACAACTAAAAACCACAGCTATCATTCAAACACCACTGAATAACAGTTTATTTTTGGGTGAAAAATCAGTTTTTCACCTGCATTTTGCGAGCTGTTCATAGTGCATGTGAGCCTGAAACAGCTGTTTGTGTAGTGGGTGAGCACCCAGTGCTGGTCCTCATGCAGCCTGCAGGATTCAAACTTTCTTCTTCTTCTTCGCTTGTGGGCTGCAACTCCCATCTTCACTCCTATATACATGAATGGGCTTTTATGTGTATCACCGTTTTCACCACGCTATGTAAGCAGCCATACTCCGTTTTCGGGGGTATGCATGTTGGGTATGTTCTTGTTTCCATAACCCAGCGAATGCTGACATGGATTACAGGATCTTTAAAGTTCGCATTTGTTCGCATTTAACCACTCACCTACTGCGCCCGTCTGACATTTTATGAAAATGAACCTGCTTTTACAAAGTGGTCCTTTACTTTTTCTGTGGTCTGCAGTACTAAATGGGGCACTTGCACTGAATGCACATGGTCTCTTCAAATTCCATGCACCAGTCCAAACATACAGGCAGGTATGTGCCGTGGTACTCACTGTAAACAGTTGTGGCACAACTTGACCAGCACTTGCAGCTTGTGGTTCTCAAAATTCATGCGGTTCAGTAGCTCAGGCAGTTTGACTGTAACCACACACAAACTCCATCATTTTTAAACTTACTTATCCTCCTTTGTGTGCTTGCATGTGCGTGCATGTGTATTTGTGTGTGTATGTGTGTGCATGCATGTGTGTGTGTGTGTGTGTGTGTGTGTGTGTGTGTGTGTGCATGTGTGTGTGTGTGTGCGTGCATGTGCTTGTGCTCGAGCTAAACAGTAAGTGATTAAAACAAAGTAGTCTTCTGATTCTGACCTGTGCTAAACAGTAAGTGATGAAAAAACAAAGTAGTCCTCTGATTCTGACTCGAGCTAAACAGTAAGTGATGAAAGCAAAGTTGTCCTCTGATTCTGACCTGAGCTAAACAGTAAGTGATTAAAACAAAGTAGTCCTCTAATTCTGACCTGAGCTAAACCATAAGCGATTAAAACAAAGTAGTCCTCTGATTCTGACTCAAGCTAAACAGTAAGCGATTAAAACAAAGTAGTCCTCTGATTCTGACCCGAGCTAAACAGTAAGTGATTAAAACAAAGTTGTCCTCTGATTCTGACTCAAGCTAAACAGTAAGCGATTAAAACAAAGTAGTCCTCTGATTCTGACTCAAGCTAAACAGTAAGCGATTAAAACAAAGTTGTCCTCTGATTCTGACTCAAGCTAAACAGTAAGCGATTAAAACAAAGTAGTCCTCTGATTCTGACTCAAGCCAAACAGTAAGCGATTAAAACAAAGTTGTCCTCTGATTCTGAAACATAAAACAAGACAGACATGGAACAAGATATAAACATGGAACAAGATGTAAACATGGAACAAGACAGACATGGAACAAGACAGACATGGAACAAGATGTAAACATGGAACAAGACAGACATGGAACAAGATGTAAACATGGAACAAGACAGACATGGAACAAGACAGACATGGAACAAGACAAACATGGAACAAGACAGACATGGAACAAGACAGACATGGAACAAGATGTAAACATGGAACAAGATGTAAACATGGAACAAGACAGACATGGAACAAGATGTAAACATGGAACAAGACAGACATGGAACAAGATACAAACATGGAACAAGATACAAACATGGAACAAGATACAAACATGGAACAAGACATAAACATGGAACAAGATACAAACATGGAACAAGATATAAACATGGAACAAGACAGACATGGAACAAGATATAAACATGGAACAAGATACAAACATGGAACAAGATACAAACATGGAACAAGACAGACATGGAACAAGATACAAACATGGAACAAGATACAAACATGGAACAAGATAAAAGAAAGAAATAAACATTAAACAAGACAAACACACACACAACATCAAACAAGACAAACACACATACAACATCAAACAAGACAAACAAGCACACAACATCAAACAAGACACACACACACACACGACATGAAACCAAATACATAAACATGAAACGAGAAACACGAAACAAGACAAACACATAAGGGAAGACAAACATGAAACAAGACAAACACATACAGGAAGACAAACAAACATCAAACAAGACAAACACATATGGGAAGACAAACATGAAACAAGACAAACACATATGGGAAGACAAACAAACATCAAACAAGACAAACATATGGGAAGACAAACAAACATGAAACAAGACAAACACATATGGGAAGACAAACAAACATGAAACAAGACAAACACATATGGGAAGACAAACAAACATGAAACAAGACAAAAAAACATGAACGAAGACCCAACAAACAAGACCAACAAACTAGACAAACACACACCCCCAACACAAAACAAGATAAATAAATATGAAACAAGACAAACATATGGCAAGACAAACACCAGAGACCAACAAACAATACCAAGAAACAAACATGACAATTAGGCCAAAACACAGGCATGACAAGAGGAGAGAGGAAAAGACGGCAGGCTGACCCAAAACAAACATGACAGACAATCAGGCCAAAACACAGGCATGACAAGAGGAGAGAGGAAAAGACGGCAGGCTGACCCAAAACAAACATGACAGACAATCAGGCCAAAACACAGGCATGACAAGAGGAGAGAGGAAAAGACGGCAGGCTGACCCAAAACAAACATGACAGACAATCAGGCCAAAACACAGGCATGACAAGAGGGGAGAGGAAAAGACGGCAGGCTGACCCAAAACAAACATGACAGACAATCAGGCCAAAACACAGGCATGACAAGAGGGGAGAGGAAAAGACGGCAGGCTGACCAAATAGTCGCAGCAGGTGGTGAATGCCGTACACCTGGGAGGGCATGACGGACATCTGCTTGCGGACCTCAGCCGGCAGGACCTGCCAGGTGAGGATGCTGTCTGTCAGGTCCTCCTTGCGTCTGTGCTGCAGCCCCCCAGACCCCAGCGACTCGGGGCCGCTGGCCCCCGGCACCCCTGGCCCTGCCCCCCCACAGGCTGAGGCCCCTGGCGTTGGGTCCCCGCTGGTGGTGGTGGTGGTGGCCGAGGTGGAGGCCAGGGGAGAGAACTCCACCTCTGGGTCAGAGTTGGTGGTGTCCTCCACTTTGATGGACAGGGGGTCATCGTGGATTCCGCGACGGCGCAGGGCCCTCGGCGACAGTTTGACGTTTGGGGTGTTGTCCTGCTGTCAACAAGCAACTACATTTTTATACACTGCCACCCCCAAAAACAGTATGGCTGCCTACATTGCGGGGTAAAAACAGTCATACACGTAAAAGCCCACTTGTGTACATACAAGTAAAGGTGGGAGGTGCAGCCCACGAACAAAGAATACATTGCCTTCCACTGACCTGGTGAGACTTGCCGCTTTCCATACCTACATGTACAAATATCTTAGGCAAACAACAAATCAAAACTATCAATATAAGAAAAAAAACACAGCAATCAACTAAAATCTGTTTATCCCAGTCAAAGGATCTCAGCCATGCTGCAAAAACACCTGTCTGCTGGCATCACTTAGTGACTGGGAGGATGCCGGTTCAGTCCCAATCAGAGGTGGTATTTGTCGGCCTGAGCGGAGTGTGCTATGGTTTCCAATGGGCAGACTGGGGCCACATATTCAAGGGTCATCCACTTTACAGGTGCGTCCTTGGGACTGTGTTGCTCAACACTGCAGGTGTCTCTATTTTTCAGCCTGGTTGACGCTGGGATGCATTATGAGAAATACAGCCTTGAAGGATGCATTATGAGAAATACAGCCTTGAAGATTCAAGATTCAAGATTCAAAAACTTTATTACTCAAGGATAAAGATTTTAGGCATTGCCCAGTCTTCCAATCTGTCCTTGTGACAACAATAACAATAACAACATTAACGATAACGACAAAAAATTAATAATTTTGTTAACACTGCTACATCCACTGCTACTACAACGAAGAATGATCACCACCATCATCATTAACATCGTAAAAAGTAATAAAATGAACGCATTCATACATTCATATCCATACATATGCACACACTCTCTCCACCCAACACACACCCACACACGTACACACACATATATACTTATGCACATACAGAGACATGACCAAGGTGAGAAACATATAGCGGACATAAAGAAAATAGAGAAGCACAACTTTGCCATTGCACATATACAAAAGTGATTAATTTGCTGATGCAGATGTTACAGGTAATAAGATCCAATTTACAGGCGAACAAGTAAGAACAAAGCACAAAGGTAGAAATAAAATAAATTCACTGCATGTAGGTATAGATACAAACTTCATGGAAAAAGCATGATTTTTGTATTTTTTAGCTGGTTATTAAAAAAAAACAGAAGCAAGCTTTGTGGGCCTATTGTTTGCGGAGCAGAAGTTCTCGTATGTTTGATTTGAAGGAACGTAATGAATCGCACGTCTTAATGAATGAAGGAAGAAAGTTCCAAGCAGATGGTCCAAAAAAGGATGCATTATGAGAAATACAGCCTTGAAGCATGTATTATGAGAAATACAGCCTTGAAGCATGCATTATGAGAAATACAGCCTTGAAGCATGCATTATGAGAAATACAGCCTTGAAGCATGCATTATGAGAAATACAGCATTGAAGCATGCATTATGAGAAATACAGCCTTGAAGCATGCATTATGAGAAATATAGCACTGAAGGATGTATTATGAGAACGTAGCATTGAAGGATGCATTATGAGAAATACAGCCTTGAAGCATGCATTACGAGAACGCAGCACTGAAGCATGCATTATGAGAACGCAGCACTGAAGCATGTATTATGAGAAATACAGCCTTGAAGGATGTATTATGAGAAATATAGCACTGAAGGATGTATTATGAGAACGCAGCATTGAAGGATGCATTATGAGAAATACAGCCTTGAAGCATGCATTATGAGAACGCAGCACTGAAGCATGTATTATGAGAAATACAGCCTTGAAGGATGTATTATGAGAAATACAGCCTTGAAGCATGCATTATGAGAAATACAGCCTTGAAGGATGCATTATGAGAACGCAGCCTTGAAGGATGTATTATGAGAAATACAGCCTTGAAGGATGCATTATGAGAACGCAGCCTTGAAGCATGCATTATGAGAAATACAGCCTTGAAGGATGCATTATGAGAACGCAGCCTTGAAGGATGTATTATGAGAAATACAGCCTTGAAGGATGTATTATGAGAAATACAGCCTTGAAGGATGCATTATGAGAAATACAGCCTTGAAGCATGCATTATGAGAAATACAGCCTTGAAGGATGCATTATGAGAACGCAGCCTTGAAGCATGTATTATGAGAAATACAGTCTTGAAGGATGCATTATAAGAAATACAGCACTGAAGCATGTATTATGAGAATGCAGCCTTAACAAGCAAATCGGAAACAATGGGCCTCCCAAAGCAGTATCTTCATCACATCATCATGGAAATAAGGAAAATCAAATGTCCCTAATTCTGGGACACCAAAATGAACCAACAAACCAAAACAAGCAACAACAAAGTTCAGTTCAGGTACTAAAGGTGGTGTCGCTGTGTTTGGACAAATCCATATAGGCTCCACAACATCTGCTCAGCAGATGCCTGACAAGCAGTGTAACCCAACGTGGTTAGTCAGGCTTTGAAGTAAAATAAGAAGAAAATAAGTGAAATAAGATTCAAAAGTAAATACATTGGTATTCAGTCAAATCAATGAATCAAAATAGTAAACAGAAATAATTCAAAAACAAAACCCCCAGAAAGTGGCGTATGGCTGCCTAATGGCAGGGTAAAAACGATCATACATGTAAAAGCCCACTCGTGTACATACGAGTAAACGTGGGAGTTGCAGCCCACGAAAAACAAACGCACAACCTTCTTGGGCCGCCTGGCTGACGGGTGTGCGGCAGAGGACGGCTGGTCATCGGACAGGTGGGAATCGATGGTGGAGCGACGGGTCAACCTCTTCGGCACCACCTCCGACTCTGCACTTGTTTCCTCCATGGCCTCATGATGGCCCCGCCCCCCCTTGTGGGCCACGGGCCGACCCCGCTTCTGTTTGTGCTCAGTGGCTGGCTGTTTGTCCCTGCACATTACACAGTGTGAACTGTATGGACACTGACTGACTGGTGTGGATATTGGACACTGACTGGTGTGGATACTGGACACTGACTGACTGGTGTGGATATTGGACACTGACTGGTGTGGATACTGGACACTGACTGACTGGTGTGGATATTGGACACTGACTGGTGTGGATACTGGACACTGACTGAATGGTGTGGATATTGGACACTGACTGGTGTGGATATTGGACACTGACTGGTGTGGATACTGGACACTGACTGACTGGTGTGGATACTGGACACTGACTGACTGGTGTGGATATTGGTGTGGATACTGGACACTGACTGACTGGTGTGGATATTGGTGTGGATACTGGACACTGATTGACTGGTGTGGATATTGGTGTGGATACTGGACACTGACTGACTGGTGTGGATACTGGACACTGATTGACTGGTGTGGATATTGGTGTGGATACTGGACACTGACTGGTGTGGATATTGGTGTGGATACTGGACACTGACTGGTGTGGATACTGGACACTGACTGGTGTGGATATTGGTGTGGATACTGGACACTGACTGGTGTGGATACTGGACACTGACTAACTGGTGTGGATACTGGACTGGTGTGGATACTGGACACTGACTGGTGTGGATACTGGACACTGACTGGTGTGGATACTGGGCACTGATTGACTGGTGTGGATACTGGACACTGACTGACTGGTGTGGATATTGGACACTGACTGGTGTGGATATTGGTGTGGATACTGGACACTGACTGGTGTGGATACTGGACACTGACTGGTGTGGATATTGGTGTGGATACTGGACACTGACTGGTGTGGATACTGGACACTGACTGGTGTGGATATTGGTGTGGATACTGGACACTGACTGGTGTGGATACTGGACACTGACTGACTGGTGTGGATACTGGACTGGTGTGGATACTGGACACTGACTGGTGTGGATACTGGACACTGACTGGTGTGGATACTGGGCACTGATTGACTGGTGTGGATACTGGACACTGACTGACTGGTGTGGATATTGGACACTGACTGGTGTGGATACTGGACACTGACTGACTGGTGTGGATACTGGACACTGACTGACTGGTGTGGATATTGGACACTGACTGGTGTGGATACTGGACACTGACTGACTGGTGTGGATACTGGACACTGACTGACTGGTGTGGATATTGGACACTGACTGGTGTGGATACTGGACACTGACTGGTGTGGATATTGGACACTGATTGACTGGTGTGGATATTGGTGTGGATACTGGACACTGACTGGTGTGGATATTGGTGTGGATACTGGACACTGACTGGTGTGGATATTGGTGTGGATATTGGACACTGACTGGTGTGGATACTGGACACTGATTGACTGGTGTGGATATTGGACACTGACTGGTGTGGATATTGGTGTGGATATTGGACACTGACTGGTGTGGATACTGGACACTGACTGGTGTGGATATTGGTGTGGATACTGGACACTGACTGGTGTAGATATTGGTGTGGATACTGGACACTGACTGGTGTAGATATTGGTGTGGATACTGGACACTGACTGGTGTAGATATTGGTGTGGATACTGGACATTGACTGGTGTAGATATTGGTGTGGATACTGGACACTGAATGACTGGTGTGGATACTGGACACTGATTGACTGATACGGATACTTACAGAGCACCTGTCCTTGTCAGATCTGGACACTGACTGATACGGATACTTACAGAGCACCTGTCCTTGTCAGATCTAGACACTGACTGATACGGATACTTACAGAGCACCTGTCCTTGTCAGATCTAGACACTGACTGATACGGATACTTATAGAGCACCTGTCCTTGTCAGATCTAGACACCGACTGATACGGATACTTACAGAGCACCTGTCCTTGTCAGATCTAGACACTGACTGATACTTATAGAGCACCTGTCCTTGTCAGATCTAGACACTGACTGATACTTATAGAGCACCTGTCCTTGTCAGATCTAGACACTGACTGATACTTATAGAGCACCTGTCCTTGTCAGATCTAGACACTGACTGATACAGATACTTATAGAGCACCTATCCTTGTCAGATCTAGACACTGACTGATACGGATACTTACAGAGCACCTGTCCTTGTCAGATCTAGACACTGACTGATACGGATACTTACAGAGCACCTGTCCTTGTCAGATCTAGACACTGACTGATACGGATACTTATAGAGCACCTGTCCTTGTCAGATCTAGACACTGACCGATACGGATACTTACAGAGCACCTGTCCTTGTCAGATCTAGACACTGACTGATACAGATACTTATAAAGCACCTATCCTTGTCAGATCTAGACACTGACTGATACGGATACTTACAAAGCACCAATCCTCGGCCAGATCTGGACACCGATTGATATGGATTACCTATCCAGCATCTTTCTTCTGTGTGTCACTGTGTGTGTGTGCATGTGTGTGTGTGAAAGTGAGAGTGAGAGAGTGAGTGTTAGTGTGTGTGTGTGTGTGTGTGTGCGCGCGCGTGCATGCATGTGTGTGCATGTGCAATCAAAAACTACGGCTGCAGTAAAATGTACCGCATGTCACAATGAAAGAGAGGCTGCATGCATGTTTGAACCACATGCTGGTAAGCGGACGAATCTTCAGTACTTCATTTATGCATCCCTGATCTAGACAGCGTGTATTAACTGCTGTCATGAAGTATTTTGCTGCATAACTGTCTGTCATATCAGCAACATGCCAAAAAGCATTTATATCAAGTGCTATAGAAGTTTACCTTCAGTGATGAATGTGTGCAGTGCTTCTTGGTGTTTGCTGTAAGCATACACAGTGTGTGTGGGGGGGGGGGGCGGGGGCGTGTGTGTGTGTGTGTGTGTGTGTGGGCACGTGAGTGCATGCATATGTGCATGTATTATGTTTTGTGGTCGGCAAGAACGTAGCTGATTTTTTATTTATTATCTTGTCCATAGTGCTGTAGTCTGGAGGGTTGAATCATGGATGCTACGGTTGAATTGTAGTGGTACTACTAGTAGTACTAGGCGGGTTGGATGTATACATCTGGTAGGTGTTCTACTAAAAGAAGAGAGAAGCAGAAAAGCATGTGACAGTATTACATGTCCTGGGTTGCTGGAGTGTGTTCAGACTGTGCAGCCTTCATGGCGCTCTCGTACTGCTCCTGTTCTGTGGCGTACAGCAGAATGATGGGGAGGGTGAAGTCAAACAGAATGCGAAGTCCGTCCACCAGTTCTTTGCACATCGCAAACCTGTGGACAGTGTGAACAACAGCTATCCAATCTGCCGTTCAAGTAAGCCATGGCATGTCTATTGTTTTACTTAACAGATGATGACAAAGAGAAGAACCTCTTATTAGCTTATCATAATAAAACACAGTATTTCACTTTTCTAATCAAACACACCCTGGTTAAAGAAGGTAAACTATGGTCCTATCAATGGAGTAGAAACACACACAATCCCCTCATCCCCCGTTTCCATTGGAGTCTACATTAATAAAAGCACCTGCTTCATTTCAGCTCAGGTGCAAAAACCACAGTTGTGGTGGGAGTGATGAAAATGTACCGGTAAATCACTTCACAGTAATCTTGAACTCTGAAAAAGGTGAGCCACAAATGATGTCCCGACACCCTAAAAGTTGAACGTTCCCAAAAGAGCTGTTTCCATTCCAGCGGCACTCACACATGATCAGGGGGCAGCTTCAGAACGTGTTTGTCAGAGCGCACTTTGTCTCTCTCCTTGCCCAGCGGCTCCCTCTCGGCTGGCTCACACAGGTAGTTGACACAGAATGTCTTCATGAAACCTTCCAGGATGTCCACCACGCATGGCTTGGCTGGGAGACTGCACAGCTGGTGACAAGCATATTAGTACTATAGTAATGATGTTTCAAGTTAAAACAAGCATATTAGTACTATAGTAATGATATGGTTAAAGTTAAAACAAGCATTTAATACTATAGTAATGATATGGTTAAAGTTAAAACAAGCATATTAATACTATTACTATAGTAATGAAATGGTTAAAGTTAAGACCAGCATATTCGTACTATAGTAATGATATGGTGAAAGTTAAAACAAGCATATTAATACTACAGTAATGATATGGTTAAAGTTAAGACAAGCATATTAATACTACAGTAATGATATGGTTAAAGTTAAGACAAGCATATTAATACTATAGTAATGATATGGTTAAAGTTAAAACAAGCATATTAATACTATAGTAATGATATGGTTAAAGTAAAGACAAGCATATTAATACTATAGTAATGATATGGTTAAAGTTAAAACAAGCATATTAGTACTATAGTAATGATATGGTTAAAGTTAAGACAAGCATATTAATACTATAGTAATGATATGGTTAAAGTTAAAACAAGCATATTAGTACTATAGTAATGATATGGTTAAAGTTAAAACAAGCATATTAATACTATAGTAATGATATGGTTAAAGTAAAGACAAGCATATTAATACTATAGTAATGATATGGTTAAAGTTAAAACAAGCATATTAATACTATAGTAAAGATATGGTTAAAGTAAAGACAAGCATATTAATACTATAGTAATGATATGGTTAAAGTTAAGACAAGCATATCAGTACTATAGTAATGATATGGTTAAAGTTAAAACAAGCATATTAATACGATTACTATAGTAATGAAATGGTTAAAGTTAAGACAAGCATATTAGTACTATAGTACTATAGTAATGATATGGTTAAATCTAAAACAAGCATATTAGTACTATAGTAATGATATGGTTAAAGTTAAAAAAAACCCAAAAACCCCAAAACATTGGGCAAAAGCAAATGAAAACAATCCAACAGCTATGCCCCACAGTGACCAGTGCAGTATCCACACAGGGTGCTGTTTGCTGTGGCTGTGTATAGTGGACTGGTAATGAGAGGCGCTGAGAGTTATAAAACTGTCAATCAAATGATGCACAAGATGGGACAGCAAAAATCAAACACAAACACACACACACACACACAAACACACACACGCACACACCCGCACACACACACACACAACCCAACCTAAGAGACAAAGCCTACATGCTCATGTGTGACAGTTATGATTATCATGCTGAAAAATCTCTAATATCTATAGCGTATAAAATGTAAGTTTCGAATAAAAGCTTATGTAGACATTATATTCACATCAGAATGTTATTTTATGTTGTGTACATGTGGTAAATGAACAAACCTGAATAAAAACAATTCTGAAAAAAAAGCATTAAGTTCCATTTTCCAGCAAAATTTCAGCCAAAAAACTGGACATCAAATCAGATTTCTGGACAGTATCTCAATCTGTACACCAAAATACAAAGACTGAACCACTCTGCCCAATTATTGTCATTTCTGATTCTTTTTAGGAATCTTGGAAACACAACTAATCTAAAAATAAGAAAAAGAAAAAAAAAAGACATAAAAAGAGGTTTCCACAGAAAAACTGAAACGATGTTGTCCAGGTATGAACTATCAAGACAGGCCATATAAACTGATACCTGGTGATTTCCACAGAAAAACTGAAACGATGTTGTCCAGGTATGAACTATCAAACCATGCCATATAAACTGACACATGGTGATTTCCACAGAAAAACTGAAACAATGTTGTCCAGGTATGAACTATCAAGACAGGCCATATAAACTGATACCTGGTGATTTCCACAGAAAAACTGAAACGATGTTGTCCAGGTATGAACTATCAAGACAGGCCATATAAACTGACACATGGTGATTTCCACAGAAAAACTGAAACAACATTGTCCAGGAATGAACTATCAAGACAGGCCATATAAACTGACACATGGTGATTTCCACAGAAAAACTGAAACAACGTTGTCCAGGTATGAACTATCAAGACAGGCCATATAAACTGACACCTGGTGATTTCCACAGAAAAACTGAAACGATGTTGTCCAGGTATGAACTATCAAACCATGCCATATAAACTGACACATGGTGATTTCCACAGAAAAACTGAAATGATGTTGTCCAGGAATGAACTATCAAGACAGGCCATATAAACTGACACCTGGTGATTTCCAAAGAAAAACTGAAACAATGTTGTCCAGGAATGAACTATCAAGACAGGCCATATAAACTGACACATGGTGATTTCCACAGAAAAACTGAAACAACGTTGTCCAGGTATGAACTATCAAGACAGGCCATATAAACTGATACCTGGTGATTTCCACAGAAAAACTGAAATGTTGTCCAGGTATGAACTATCAAGACAGGCCATATAAACTGATACCTGGTGATTTCCACAGAAAAACTGAAATGATGTTGTCCAGGTATGAACTATCAAGACAGGCCATATAAACTGACACCTGGTGATTTCCACAGAAAAACTGAAACGATGTCCAGGTATGAACTATCAAGACAGGCCATATAAACTGACACCTGGTGATTTCCACAGAAAAACTGAAACAACATTGTCCAGGTATGAACTATCAAGACAGGCCACATAAACTGACACCTGGTGATTTCCACAGAAAAACTGAAACGATGCTGTCCAGTTATCCCATCACTCACCTTTCCTCGAATGCTGACCGCAATGTAATCCTCTTCAAGACGAGACTTTAAGATGTCTGGGATGTCAATCGTCACGGGTGGACATTCCTGTTTGGGTTGCTTTAACAAACAAGCAAGAAAAGAGGCTTATTTCACATTCCATAAAAATCATCTCTGTTTTTTTAAAATACTATTTTTGCAAAAGCCTTTTTTTCCTTGAGTGCTGAGTCTCAAGGGTACAGTGGGGACTCTGATCAAATCCATGTGTAAAACATCACCGTTACAAAGTCTAGCCAAATGCATTTTGTTTCTTTTGTTTTTTTCTATTTTGGATGTTGGAAACAGATATATATATATCAACTCAAGGACAAGATCCTATCAACTCAACATACTTACAAAGTTTGTCAAATGGAAAAAAAAAAGTTCCACAGTAGAGTACTTCTTATTGTTACCTACTGTTTCTCTGAACAAATAATTCTTTACATGTATTATTGGATACCCCAAATAGGAAAGTAGTACACTTATGATGTACATGAAGGTGGTGCAATGTTTTGTTGAGGGCATACCTGTTTTCTCCTTATTCTGTTTCTGGACCCATTCTGAGGGCAGTTCTGGAGAAGGAAAAAAAGACAGCCATTCATAGCAATAACTCACTGTTTGACATCTAACAGTAGTTGTAGATTTAAATATTGTATTACAAGACATAATACTTTTCTTTTCTGCACCAACAGTGTGTTACGAAACATCAATGAACAGTAATTAACTGTTAATACATGAGTTCTAATACTCCCACTTGCTTGAATATACTTACTGTGTCAATCCACAGCATCCTACAGCCAATGTTTGCTTCGCATCTCAAATGTTTGTAGCAATGCAGTACAACGACAGCCTGGCTCACGACACCTCAGCCATTCAGCACACTTTGCACCATTAAGTGCTCAACTTGCACATCTTTCTCTATTCCAGAGTATCCCAAGACAATTGTAACAATAAAAGGAAGGACAGGCTGAGTGGACATGTGTGTCTGGAATGTTCAGTACAATCAACCACACAGGGAGTTTCAGAACTATGTTAGGTGTCACATCAGTGGACATGTGTGTCTGGAATGTTCAGTATAATCAAACACACAGGGAGTATCAGAACTATGTTAGGTGTCACACACATCAGTGGACATGTGTGTCTGGAATGTTCAGTATAATCAAACACACAGGGAGTTTCAGAACTATGTTAGGTGTCACGTCAGTGGACATGTGTGTCTGGAAGTTCAGTACAATCAAACACACAGGGAGTTTCAGAACTATGTTAGGTGTCACGTCAGTGGACATGTGTGTCTGGAATGTTCAGTACAATCAACCACACAGGGAGTTTCAGAACTATGTTAGGTGTCACATCAGTGGACATGTGTGTCTGGAATGGTTAGGTCAGTGGTATAGTCCTTGCTACTGGTACCATATAACCCAGTACTACCTGTCGCATGTGAGGTCTCCCAACAACAGACCAGGCGGAGGAGGAAACCTTTCCCAATGGCTGTGAAGGTGTAAGAGGATGACCAAAGGGCAGGGGGAGCTCTTACCCTTGGCTGGAAGTCCTCCGAGGAGACTGAACTCCAAAGAAAAAACCTGCACCTGCCGAGGCCGTTCTACTTGTGGCAGAATCTGCACCTGTGAGACTCAAGCATTGGTAGGCAAGAGAGTGGGGAAGGGACTGCGCACCTGTGGGACTCTGAGCATTGGTAGGCAAGAGAGTGGGGAAGGGACTGCACAACTCCTCTTCACTAAAAAAAAAAAAAAGTCACCTGTGCTGGTCAGGCAACCAGGCTATGTCGGAACGACGAGCTAGTCCTTCAACACCCACCTTTCCCAAGCCCTGCGGCAATGGAGAAGTGGTAATGGGGTCAGGCAGAGGATGCTGCTGGCAGTTCCTAGTCACGACTCTGCACGCAGGCGGCTGTGGGGTGATGGTCGTCCGCCGTAGACTGGGGCAGATGCGGTGCCTGTATCCTCCCACAGTGTCAGAGCAACCCTTTTTAGGGACAGCACTGCTGTCCCCACATGGGGAAGAGGAGATAAAAGGATCCCCAAACAAAGCCTGCCTCACCTAGTACCTAGTAGGAAACCGCACCTACTTGGACATCCAATACTAGCGGTCGAAAACAACAGAAGAAAAGAACCAGGAGTCATGCCCTGACTCTAGGTGCCTGGAATGTTTGCACCCTTTTAGACAGAGAAGACAGACCAGAAAGACGCACAGCGCTCATTGCTGGAGTGCTTGATTGCTACCAAATGGACATAGCAGCCCTGAGGGAAACCAGGTTTGCCAGTGAGACCCAGCTGGAGGAAGCTGGAGGGGGCTACACCTTCTACTGCATTGGGAAGCCAGATGGCACCCCAAGAACCTCAGGCGTGGGCTTTGCCATACAAACCAAACTTGCATGACAGTTTGACAGCCTTCCACATGGGATAAACGACAGGCTGATGACCCTGTGTCTGAAGCTGTCCAAGGATTGTTTCTCCACAGTCATCAGCTGCTATGCCCCGACAATGACCAACCCTGATGACATCAAAGAGGCTTTCTACGAGGAGCTTAGCCGCACCATTTCAGCGGTAGACAGGAAGGACAGGCTGATCATCCTTGGGGATTTCAATACCCACGTCGGTGTGGACTTCTCCTCGCGGCCAAAAGTCCTAGGACAGCATGGCACCGGCAAGTGCAACTTCAACGGACTGCTTTTGCTCTCGCTCTGCGCACAGCATGGACTGACCATCCCCAACACCCTCTTCCAACAAGCGGACAAGTACAAGAACACATAGATGCACTCCTGCTCCAAGCAATGGCACATGCTGGACTATGTGATTGTCTGGCAGAGGGACAGAGGTGATGTTTCCATTACATGCTGCATGAGAGGAGCAGTCTGTTCCCACTGTCCCAGTTACAACTTAAGACGAAGGTTGGGAAGCGGATAAAGTGACCGCCCTCCTGCCAGTCTAAATTTGGGGTGTTCAAGGTCTGTCCAGTCTCAGATCTCATGATACAGAATGATAGGTGGATACCACTTCTCTCCTTGCCAGAGACTGAAGGGCTTCTCTTGGCTCCTCCTTGTGGAGCACGTTGGCAGAATGGTTAGGACGCTGATCTGTCAATACGCTGTCCAAGAGGGTCTGGATTTGACTCCTGGTCTGGCCCTTTCTCTCTAGTTTTGACTGGAAAATAAACTGTCTAGTCATCTATCCTGGTCTGGCCCTTTCTCTCTAGTTTTGACTGGAAAATCAAACTGTCTAGTCATCTATCCTGGCCTGGCCCTTTCTCTCTAGTTGGACTGCAAAATCAAACTGTCTAGTCATATATCCTGGTCTTGCCCTTTCTAGTTGGACTGGAAAATAAACTGTCTAGTCATATATCCTGGTCTGGCCCTTTCTCTCTAGTTGGACTGGAAAATAAACTGTCTAGTCATCTATCCTGGTCTTGCCCTTTCTCTCTAGTTGGACTGGAAAATAAACTGTCTAGTCATATATCCTGGTCTGGCCCTTTCTCTCCAGTTGGACTGGAAAATAAACTGTCTAGTCATATATCCTGGTCTTGCCCTTTCTCTCTAGTTGGACTGGAAAATAAACTGTCTAGTCATATATCCTGGTCTTGCCCTTTCTCTCTAGTTGGACTGGAAAATAAACTGTCTAGTCATATATCCTGGTCTTGCCCTTTCTCTCTAGTTGGACTGCAAAATCAAACTGTCTAGTCATATATCCTGGTCTTGCCCTTTCTAGTTGGACTGGAAAATAAACTGTCTAGTCATATATCCTGGTCTTGCCCTTTCTCTCCAGTTGGACTGGAAAATCAAACTGTCTAGTCATATATCCTAGTCTTGCCCTTTCTAGTTGGACTGGAAAATCAAACTGTCTAGTCATATATCCTGGTCTTGCCCTTTCTAGTTGGACTGCAAAATCAAACTGTCTAGTCATATATCCTGGTCTTGCCCTTTCTCTCCAGTTGGACTGGAAAATCAAACTGTCTAGTCATATATCCTGGTCTGGCCCTTTCTCTCCAGTTGGACTGGAAAATCAAACTGTCTAGTCATCTGGATGAAATGATAAACCGAGATCCCACATGCAGCATGCATTTGGCGCGCTGAAAAAGAACCTATGGCAACATGTGTTCTCCTCTGCTGAGGAAATCCACTGATATAGTGACAGGTATCCTATGGCAACTTGTGTTCTCCTCTGCTGAGGAAATGCCTTGACACAGTGACACCGACAGGTATCCTATGGCAACATGTGTTCTCCTCTGCTGAGGAAATCCACTGACACAGTGACAGGTATCCTATGGCAACATGTGTTCTCCTCTGCTGAGGAAATCCACTGACACACTGACAGGTATCCTATGGCAACATGTGTTCTCTGCTGAGGAAATCCACTGACACAGTGACAGGTATCCTATGGCAACATGTGTTCTCCTCTGCTGAGGAAATCCACTGACACACTGACAGGTATCCTATGGCAACATGTGTTCTCTGCTGAGGAAATCCACTGACACACTGACAGGTATCCTATGGCAACATGTGTTCTCCTCTGCTGAGGAAATCCACTGACACACTGACAGGTATCCGATGGCAACGTGTTCTCCTCTGCTGAGGAAATCCACTGACACAGTGACAGGTATCCAAACAGACATGCATGCACTGAGGGTTTTGTTGCGTTGTGTCATGCTGCTGGTCAGGCATCTGCCAAGCAGATGTGGTGCTGCGAAACAGATTTGTCCAACTGCAGTGACGTTTCTTTTAAAAAAAAAGAAAAAAGAAATGAGACTTGGCTCCTCCCAGAGGGTAGGAGTCCACTGAGTTGGGGCACTTTCCTGAAGAAGCAAGGGGAAGTCTGGCTGCTGAGACTAGTGAGAGGGGTTATAATTATAAACATATAAACTCCCAACTTTGAAAGAGGAGTCTCCTGGCATTAGGACTCCAACTCCAAGATGTAACCAGGGTGGCCAAGCCTGGGCACCAGACAGAGGCCTCCAAATGGTGAGGTTCCCGAGCTGAGAACCCTTTGTGCAGTCATGTCCTTCACTAAAAACCTTACTTCATCGCGGAGACTGGGGTGTCCATCTGACGAACAAGACGGAGAAAGAAGAAACCTTAGCAACTAAAGAGGGAGTGTGACTTAGCTATGCACACCTACCAATCCCCGTCTGGCATCACATCACTACCATCCCCACCACTCACAGCACAGGAGGGGTGGGGGGGGGGGGGGGGGGGGGGTAGAAGACAAGGTGGCACTGGGGCAGATGGGGCAAAATGTTTCTTTAGTTTTACTTTTAGACCAGGGTTGGAGAATAGGTGTCAGGACCTTGAACTAAAACCCTCCGGTCCCCCTCTGATCTGCTGGGAAAGACCTACCTCCACAATGGTGATTTTGACAGATTTCAAATAAACTCTTTTTTGAGACCGCCAAAAACTTTCAAAATGAGAAGCTATGAAACTTCAGTCATATAAAAATTCAAATGTTAGCTTCACAAGCATACAATGTTAATAAAATCAGTGTTCATATTTACTTTGGCAGGATCTTCATTCTCTTGACAGCGTATTTCCTGGTCAGAATATGTTTATTTGTCAAAGTGTCAGTCAGGATCTTCAGTCTTTGAATAGAGTACATACATGTATCTTTGTTTTTTCCTGGTCAGAATATGTTGATTTGTCAAAGTGTCAGTCAGGATCTTCAGTCTTTGAATAGAGTACATACATGTATCTTTGTTTTTTCCTGGTCAGAATATGTTGATTTGTCAAAGTGTCAGTCAGGATCTTCAGTCTTTGAATAGAGTACATACATGTATCTTTGTTTGATCACATTTAGTGATTTACTTCATTAAGATCTTCAGTCTCCGTAAACACATGTCTCCATCACTTTGTTCACACTCACTTTGTTAGGATCTTCATTTTCCGACTGCATATCTTCGTCACTGCCACTACTGTCACTGTCACTCTCACTGCTGTCTTGGGCTGGAGCTTTCACATTGGCATCTCTCAAAATCTGATCAATCTTGCGGCGACGCTGGCGGTTTTTCCGACTGCAATGTTAGATGTAAAAAAAATAAATTGACATTTTGTCTTCTCCTGTGCACAACAAGGTGAACAATAATGCTTCAGCATTTAATACTGCTCCTTTCATATTCATATTCTCAAGTTTTGTGTGGCAGATACAGAGTCCATCTGAACAATAACACATCTACTGATCTAGGAAAGTTAATCAGTTATTAGTTATTTCAAATAAAAAAAATTTCATTTTTCTCAGTCAAAATGGTTTCTTTGAAGAAGTTGAACCATTTTGGGTGAGCAGTAAGGTTTGTCTGATTTTTCTTTGAAAAGAAAAGGAAAAAGAAGAAAAAAAAATCCCACTTAAACAACCAAATTCTGAAAAGCCTCCACAATCATTTTGCTGATTATTCAGTTTACTGGAATGTTTACCACTGATAGTGATACCACACTTTAACACACTGACCATTTTACCATAATTATAATCCCACAATGTGATCTGTAAAACAAGAAACCAAGCTCAATTAACAAGTCAGTATTAAAGCTGTCAAATCTTTTTTGTCATGGGCTCAAACTAAAAAGTTTCATGATAAATATTAATTTACTAACACAAGTAACGAATCAGGACAAAGTTAACAAGAAAAAAAAATCATTGTTTATTTCTTAACAAAACTTACCTGTAAACAAATGGTTTACTTTCAATACAACAATGCAGAACTTACTGTTTCTTTGCAGTTTCAGTCAGACGTTTCATCAACGCCTTATTTTCTTCGCTTGCCTTCAGAATGAATGACTCTGGTACAAGTCTGTCCCAGCTGAAACAAATGATATACACATCAGCGATCTTTCTTCTCTGCCACCCTCTGCTGGTGACCATGCACACACAAACAATGACCGCTCATAAAAACCAACAACTTGTTCCAATCTGCATTAACTGATTAAGGCTTTTTGACTAAAATGTCATACACAAATTAAGCAGTACTTACCACTAAGTCAGATTGTTTTAACCTGTTTAGTGGCTATGAAATATATTTCAATACATTTATATAAAATACAATGTACATGTATAAATTAGTCAGCCATTTAGTAACAAAGTGAAAAGAAGTACTAAAGTAGACACAGAGAGACATAACTATTAAAAACAACTGCTCTAAAAGCAGAACCAGACTTACACCAGAAAAATAAAGAACTGTGGGGCGAAAAGAAAGTAAATTTTAGCATTTGTATACTCTAATAATAAATTAGTGTATCACTTACAAAAATAGTAACATGGAGTCAGATGGACACATATTTCATATCAAACCACTGAAACAGCTTCTTAAAAAGCACCACTAAAACAGCTTCTTAAAAAGCAAAACTTATCTGCTTCAACAAGTGTTTTGTATTAAAGTCATACTCTTGTCTTACCTGCAAAAGGAAAATAAAAAATTAAATATTGAAATTAATAAACTCTACACAGATAAAGTAACTGAACAGTTCCCAATGATAACATTAAAAAATTATCATGTGGCATAAAGCCAATTAGAACTTACTCCTGCTGACTTGATAAGTTGATAATCACTGATCGTTCCCAACACTGACCTGTTATTCCACCCTTGAAAATGAACCAGGTAAGCTGCACACTTTCGGCCGGTTTTGTCTCGGGATACTTGACTGTCTAAAACCTGTAAAAATACAGTATATGTTTTGGAGAATAATCATGGCAGTTTAAAGAATGTACTGTAATCATTAGTATACTTCAATACGACACTTCGACAGTTGGCACAGATTTCATTGTAACTTGATACGAAGATATGAATGCATTTTATACTATTTCTAAACATACAATTTTACAAATCACAACATGAATGTTTATATGCATGACGAGTAAAATGAACAAAACAGTCATACACATAAATGTTACATGTCTGCATAAGTATGTATGTGAACACAGTCGAAACCTGATTGACACAGGAAACGATTGATAATCCCAATGGCAGCTTCCCAGGTAGTAGCCTGTTGAGCAAACGGCATGCGTAAGGTGTGACAGCCTTAAACCCCTGACTGCAAGCAACAGAAGAACATACCACATAAACTAGGTACCAGCGGACCACAGATTACAGATTACAGAAGCTACTCCTTTTCCCCCCTGAACCATCTGCGACTGTAATGCCCTCCCTGCTGAGTCTCCCTCCTTGGACACCTTCATCCCCAAAGTGTTCAGATCACAGTAAACACTAAACCCCTCTGCCTTTTTTTCTGGTGGTGTGGCGGCCTGCAGCTTCACTTAGGTTGCTGCAGAGCCTTGTGCCTGAAGGCCTCAGTGAAGCTCCCAATGCAGCTGCGCCTTAACCTTTAGGACCAACCCCCCCCCCCTTTTTTTTCTTCTTCTATTTTCAACCTCTTTTCTCTCTCCCTCTCCACGCTGCCACCTCCCACATGCCAATAATAGCCGGTCTGACAGTTGATGGACATTGCAGGAAGAAGAAATCATGACTCCGTGTTTGTAAAGCGCTTAGAGCTTACCAAGTATCCATATCATCACCAATAGTCGATCTGAGGTGGGGTCAGACCTTATATGTGTGTGTGTGTGTGAGAGAGAGAGAGAGAGAGAGAAAGAGAGAGAGAGTGATCCTGATTTACCTTGGCTTCATACAGTACTCTGGCTTTCGTAGGATCAGGCTCGAAGCAGAGAACTAGCTCTCCAACGGAATGTTCAAATCTGATACCTCTCTTTGCCATTTCCTCTCATGAATAGTGTTAAGTTTGTAGCAGTTCTCGTATCCGACACAAACACAAACGACACCGTAAAGTAGCCAGCGCGCGTCGATGATAAATTCGTATTCATGTCGTAAACCTTTTGTTGTCTCCTCTTTTATAAAACCAGCTGTATTGTGCCTACTGCTTGATTACTTATTCACTTTTCATGACCTATTACTAAATAGTAATAAAATCTATGAATTTACAGGAAGGTGTAAGGAAGAAGAAGTAGATGATAACGACTATCGACAAGCGATTCAGCATGATGCTGGCCAGACACCGGATTTTTGGTCAAGGCCGTAGTTCATAGTTAGCGTTGGTATGAAGTAGTAACTTTTTCCTTTGCACAACCGGAGCTCTTTCACTCAAACATCATTTTTGAGATGTTATTCATGCAGCCTTGACATAAAATGTGCCCATTAATTTTTAGTACTGGGGGACACATAAAACTCAAACTGTTCAACATCCATCTCCTCGATGAAGGCTTATCATTCCTCACCCCGGAGAACTGAAGCTAATTTATCATCATCGATCTCCGCAGTGCCCGGCCGGGCCCCGCCGACACTGGCACTGACCCCTGGCTCCACCCTCCAGCACGAACCGTCTTCTTTGTTTTTATCGCTATGCTTATTCATCGTATTCTTGTTCTTTATATCTCTCTGTGTGTCTGTCTCTATCTCTCCTCTTGAGGAGCAGTGTAAAAAAGCACACCAGTGCTTACTCAACTGATTATCCTCGAAAGTAAAGAATTGTGTCTTGTCAGTCTTTCTTATTCTCAGTCCCAATCCGTGTTCATGGTCTTATCAATTGCCAGTTCAGTAAATGATAGCAGTTGTTTCCTTGCTAAGGAAGGACTAACCCCGATTCGATCCTTCCCTTCCTCAGTCTATCTCTACCGCGGGTCTCTCTACCTCAGTGTCTGTCATTGTTGTCATTGTCATTCTCCCCACCTTCACCACACCAATCCATTCCCCAGTGTCTCTGTTCAGTCATTCTCCCCACTTTCACCACACCAATCCATTCCCCGATGTCTCTGTTCAGTCATTCTCCCCACCTTCACCACACCAATCCATTCCCCGATGTCTCTGTTCAGTCATTCTTTTTCTCGACAAAGTTCGACTTCCGCTTCAATTTCTGAGAGAGAGTTTCTGTTTCGAATTCTATCTCCAATATATTCACACACTGTGACACTATATACACACATATGCAAGCATACAGGGCACACACACACACACACACACACACACACACACACACACACACACACACACACACACAGGCAAACAGGAACACGCATATCCTGGAGATAACGCATCCGCCGAGGAAGCGAGAGAATCTGAGCGCGCTGGTTGGAATCACGGCTCAGCCGCCGATATTTTCTCCCGCTCCACTAGACCTTGAGTAGTGCCCGGGACGGTCTGGACGCTAGTCATTTGAATGAGACGATAAACTTGACCGAGGTCCCGTGTGCAGCATGAACCCACGGCAACAAAAGGGTTGTTCCTAGCAAAATTATGTAGAAAAATCCATTTCGATTGGAAAAACAAATAAAACTGCACGCAGGAAAAAATACAAAAAAAATGGGTGGCGCCGTGTAGTGTATCGACACGCTCTCCCTGTGGAGAGCAGCCCGAATTTCACAGAGAAATCTGTTGTGCTAAAAAAAAAAAAAAGCACACACACACACACTCACACACACGCACACACACACACACACACACACACACGATATATATATATCAACAACACTGTACTGAGGCTCTTCATGTCTTTAAAACTTGTATTCTAAAAAAAGCAGCAAATTTTCGCTGCAGTAAAAACAGCTTCTCCCTTCAGTTAAAATTTGTATTCTAAACAAGCAGCAAATTTTCGCTGTAAAAACCGCTTCTCTCTTGAAGCTGTTTTCACAACGAAAATTTGCAGCTTTTTTAGAATACAAGTTTTAAAGACATGAAGAGCCTACTGTTGTTGATATTTTATATTTTACCGGTCTTGGTACTTAGTTACCTCAGTGCTGTCTGCAAGGAGCGGAGCCCAGGACACGAAGAGAGTGTGAACTCTCTCTCTCTCTCTCTCTATATATATATGTATGTATGTGTGTATATAGACACACACTCTCTCAGTCTCTGCCTCCCTTCCACCTCCCGGTCTTCACTCATGAGCAAATGTGTGTGCGTGTGCGTACGTGTGTATATACGTGTGTGTGTGTGTGTGTGTGTGTGTGTGTGTGTGTGTGTTTGTAAGTAAGAGAGATACTCCATGGAAGGTCCATCCGAAGTGCATGTAAGGGAGACTACCGAAGAAAGCCTATTCTGTCATTGTCACTACATTGGTTTGCTCCCTTCAGCTGAAGTTTGGGAACCCAACATCCCCAAATCATCGCAAGAAATATCACACACACACACACACACACACACACACACACACACACACTGACGTACGCAAGTGAACATACGCCCTGTGAAGATTTCTCTTCGCCCTTCGTCATTCCTCAGTTATTCATTAATTCATTCATTCATTCATTCACTGACTCACTATCACCGAAACACTGTCAACGTCAGTGTCAAAGTAATAATCTTGTTTCAATATCGAAAAATGCATAGACAATAACTTAGAATTTTTATTTATTTATTTTTTATCAAGCTATCCGAAAAAAGAAGATGAGAACATAGCTTTGGAAAAAAAAAGAAAAAAGAAAAAAAAGAAAGAAAACCACACACACACACACACACACACAATGTGCACAGAATATGAATGCACACATATACTGAGAATAGTGTGAAAATGAAGTACAGATTTTCGGTTTCACACTCATATATATATACATACACACATGAATGGCCTAAACCGCACCCACCCCACTTTACACACATGTCCCTTCATATAAAACAGATACATTGCCGATGAATGTCTACACAAAACATTTTACAGATAATAAACAAAGCTGCAGACTGAGACGGACCAGGATTTTGACTAGTACTACTGTGCATCTCTAAGATTTTAAAACACATTTTCATTACTTATTCTTTTCAAAACGAGTTAAATGTTTCTCTGTAAATTTCCGACAGAACACAGGAAGCTAGATTTGTAATGGTTATGTTTTAGTCTTGGGATATATAACATATGTCTGTAGTCTTAAGTTTTAAAGAGTTTCTATGTACTCTTTTGGAGAGCATTTTCGTAGACTAACATAACAATTTGCATGAAGAACAGCGTGTTGTGAAAAGATAATAAATCATGTTGTATCACTGGTGTCAGGGAGCTCGACTTCAACGACTAAACTTATTGTTATGCTATACTTTCAGACACTGTGTGTATTATCATCATTATCATCATCATTATTGCTGTCGTTGTTGTTGGTGGCGTAATATCATTGTCATAATTTTAAGTATTCATTTGTTTATTAATCACCTACTCAATTAATTAATTTTTACCACAAATTGGTTCTTACGTAGGCCTATTACTTTGCAAAGTGCTTTGTAGTTTATGCAAATGTGCGTCATCATCAGGTGTTATCATCATCGACGTCGTCGTCATTATTATCATTTGTAGTAGTAGTAGTAGTAGTAGCAGCAGTAGTAGCAGTAATAGTAGTAGTAGTGGTTCATTATTACAATGCTGACCGTGTGTCCGACTGGACGGAATAAGGGGAATAAGCAAGAAACGTCGATTCTCAATTTTACTATTTGCGCCCCTTTAGCCATATGGAATCGGGCCAGTGAGCTCGGCTCAGGAACAGGGTGTTAGAGAAGTCCCCTGGCACTCCTTACTTGCGAATCCCACGCCAGATATGCCCCGAGGCTTATAACAATAACAATAACAATACCACCACCACTACTACTGCTACTAATTACTACTAATCAATTACTAACTTAAAAGCTCTATAGGCATACACATGTTCAAACTATAAGTGCGTGTGAAGAAGAAAAGATTTAGGAGTGACGTTTGATGATAAACGTTCCCTGGGCCTCACATTCAGAGTGTTATAAATAAAGCTAACCAACTGATTGGAATTATAAAGAGAGGTTTTTTTTGCTGTTAAAGATAAGGTTACCGTTTTGAAATTATAAAAGGCTTTTGTTAGACCTCATTTGGAATATGGGAATGTTGTGCGGTATTCTACATGGAAATATCAGTCAGTAACTATTGACACTGTTCAAAGGAGAGCTACTAAAATGTTGAAGGAATGCCAGAATATGACATATGGAGAAAGATTAAAGTTTTTGAATTTGCACTCTCTGAAGGGACGAAGGATTAGTGGAGATTTGATACAGACTTATAAAATTATTAACAACACTGACTCGGAGGACATCAGTTGATACTAACATTTTTTTTTTTTTTTTTTTTTTTTTTTTTTTTCACTTTTCGCCAATCAAGCATAACAAGAAATTCCGAAGGAAAAAATATTTGTTCAATCATTTTGCACAAACAAAAGAAAATCTAATTTTTCTTTTCGTGGTGTTAACTTGTGGAACTATCGCCTCCAGTTGAATTTGCAGAAGATACTAACAGTTTGAAGAACTTTCTGGACTGCGATCCAAAGTTTCGCAACATGTTTTATGAATTTGATGAATAATTGCTTCGATATTTCTCAAATAAGGCATGCAATGCAGAACAACAAAGGCAATACAAAGGGGGGACATCAAAACGCCGTGAGTCCTAAAGGCAAAAAATGTCAGTCCCTACTGCTACTACTACAGAAACCACCAGTCGCGAAAATGCCATAATCTTGGCGACAGCGATGTACTCAACAGATACAGATACAGATACCATGCCACGTTACGACGATAAAATGGAGGATGACTGCTGAATCTGTAAAACACCAAATGGAGAAAATTAAAAAACAAACAAACAAACAAACAGCAAAAAAAAAAACAAAAAACACACACACACACAAAACAAAAACAACAACAACAACAACAAAATGTGCCGGGTTGTAAAATAAGACTCACTTTTGATATAAGGTGTCCAACGTTTCAGACCATAGGCCTGTCTTCAGGGACTGTGTCAGTTGGAAATGACAGTGGAGGTAAAAGAAAGGCTTGAGAAGATTGTGAGTAGTAATCAGTAAAACTGAGGAGGGGAGGATGAAGAGAGAAGTGAGTAGATACAGAGAGGGGGGGGGGGGGGGGGGAGAGAAGCAGATCCAGAACGGGAAGGAAGGTGATTGATAGACAGATAGATAGATAAATATATAGATAGATAGATGGATGGATAGTCATTTCGGTTAACCAGTGGTAGATTACATCTCTTTCAAATCCAAGTAAAGGCCTACTATACACAGTGCTTTCCCTGTCCCATTTCACAATTGTGCAGAAATTCCAACTCTATCATGTTACACTACTCTCTTAAAAAGAAAGAAAGAAAGAAGAAGAAAAAAAGAAAGAAAAAAAGAAAAGGAGAGAATCCTGTACGTCCGCGTGCCGTCTGTGACTTCTCAGAATGGGCGCGAGGGGCTGTCGGAGGAGGGGGTGTGGATCAGTGGATGTGGGAGGGGGGGGGGGACACCGCCCTGAATCAAGTGGGGAGCAGGGAGGGGGAGAGGGGGTGGGGGTGTGTGTGTGTGTGGGAGGGGGGGGGGACACCGCCCTGAATCAAGTGGGGAGCAAGGAGGGGGAGAGGGGGTGGGGGTGGGTGTGTGTGTGTGTGGGAGGGGGGGACACCGCCCTGAATCAAGTGGGGAGCAAGGAGGGGGAGAGGGGGTGGGGGTGGGTGTGTGTGTGTGGGAGGGGGGGGGGGGGACACCGCCCTGAATCAAGTGGGGAGCAGAGAGGGGGAGAGGGGGGGTGGATTCGGGGGTGGGGGTGGGTGTGTGTGTGTGTGGGAGGGGGGGACACCGCCCTGAATCAAGTGGGGAGCAGGGAGGGGGAGAGGGGGTGGATTCGGGGGAAGGGAGGGGGGGGGCACCGCCCTGAATCAAGTGGGGAGCAGGGAGGGGGAGAGGGGGTGGATTCGGGGGGGAGGGAGGGAGGGGGGGGGCACCGCCCTGAATCAAGTGGGGAGCAGGGAGGGGGAGAGGGGGTGGATTCGGGGGAAGGGAGGGAGGGGGGGGACACCGCCCTGAATCAAGTGGGGAGCAGGGAGGGGGAGAGGGGGTGGATTCGGGGGAAGGGAGGGAGGGGGGGGACACCGCCCTGAATCAAGTGGGGAGCAGGGAGGGGGAGAGGGGTGGATGCGGGGGGGAGGGGGGGGGGCACCGCCCTGAATCAAGTGGGGAGCAGGGAGGAGGAGAGGGGGTGGATTCGGGGGAAGGGGGGCACCGCCCTGAATCAAGTGGGGAGCAGGGAGGGGGAGAGGGGGTGGATTCGGGGGAAGGGAGGGAGGAGGGGGGGGGGGCACCGCCCTGAATCAAGTGGGGAGGAAGGAGGAGGAGAGGGGGTGGATTCGGGGGAAGGGGGAGGGGCCGGAGTGAAGGGAGCAAAGGCGGGTTGGGGGTGGGAGGGAGGGGGGGGGGGAGGGGGTACAGGGGCACGGAAGAGTGGAAACAAACCCTCCACCTTGTCACGATCGCGAGCTGTCTTTTCTTAACCGTTCAGACTGACCGAAGGACAAAGCTGCCTGCGATCATTGCACGAACATGGCTGTTGACCTTGGTTTTGCCAACGTTTGTCGGCAGGGTTTCCCACGCGAAGAGTTGAGTTTAACGACCTGTCGGCTTTACGCCCTCAAGGTCAAGTTGTTCGTGGCTGTGGTCTTTTCCATGGGGGTGTGGCGTGGTCAAGGCGTTGGTC
This sequence comes from Babylonia areolata, assembly GCF_041734735.1. Lineage (NCBI taxonomy): Eukaryota > Metazoa > Mollusca > Gastropoda > Neogastropoda > Buccinidae > Babylonia > Babylonia areolata. The sequence continues at coordinate 728,529 of NC_134882.1, read as the reverse complement.
CTGAGGTCTTGTTTGAGGAGGGTCCTTGCTGGTCCTTCTGGCCGCCGGCGATGTCCATGGTCCGTGCTGTGTCCTGGCTGTGTTCGGGTTCCCTGAGGCTGCCGGCCTTTGCAGGTAGCTCGCTACATTCCCAGCGGGATACCACTGGATGCACGTGTTTCCTCTGTCAGAACAGTCTTTTGGTCAGTCTTTTCTCTTTTCATGGTCCATCTTTCTGGAACCATCTTCCATTGTAGAGACTCTCCTCTTCTTCAGCTTCGTTCAAGCTTCACTGTAACTTCAGCTATCGACATCCTCACCATTCCCTCGTTCTTGTTGTGTACCTCGTGTGTGTGTGTGTGTGTGTGTGTGTGTGTGTGTGTGTGTGTGTGTTGTAATCATCTGTGTATGCGTGTGCGTGATTCTGTTAACCCGTTTTTCTAAGGCGCCAACAGTCCTATTTAGAGAAAAATACATATATGGTTATGGAATTGGGAATATTAAGAAGCAATAAAATCAGATAACAAGAAAAGAACAACAATAATAATAATAATATTACTACTACTACGACTACAACTAATATTGATAATAATATTCAGTAAAAATAAGCCATTTATTTCGTGCAGGAAGGGAAACTAGTACAACTTACTTTCAATTCAAGTAAATCCATGAAACCTGGGAAGGTTGTGTAACTTATTCTTACACCTGGAACAATGATAAATGCCAATAATGCTGAAGTTTGAATTATATATATATATATTATTTATCTTCTTCATCATCATCATTATCATCATTATTTTACTCAAGAATGGTTTACTGTCCAAACGCAGGTGACAAATTCGTTGTTTGATGTCTTTTTTGTAATTCTTTTTTTTATATTTGAATTGATAATGGATACTTATTGAGGCGTAGCACACACACACACACACACACACACACACCGATAAACATGTAAATTTTATGTGTATGACCGTTTTGTATATTTACCCCAATATGTAGGCAGCTATACTCCGTTTTCGGGGGTGTGCACGCTGGGTATGTTCTGGTTTCCTTAACTCACCGAACGCTGACATGGATTACAGGATCTTTAACGTGCATATTTGATTTTCTGCGTGCGTATACACACGAAGGTGGTTCAGGCACTAGCAGTTCTGTACATATGTTGACCTGGAAGATCGGAAGAAAAAAAAATCTCCACCCTTCACCCACCAGGCGCCGTTACTGAGATTCGAACCCGGGACCCTCTGATTGAAAGTCCAATGATTTAACCACTCGGCTATTGTATTGTGTTTTTAACATTGCTGGATTAAAGTTACAATTCAGTGTGTATGTACTGCTATTGTATCCACCGCACCCCAATGGGGGCAAACATTTTAATTTCTCTGAATCAGGTGTCAAAGTGTGCGGTCTCATCTATATATACGCAACACCACATCTGCTTAAAAAAAAAAAGCAAAAAAAAAGCAAGTGCCTGACCGATGCATAAATAACCTCACGTGATGGACAGGTCTTGAGAGGCCTACTCTCTCACAAAAAAGGGAATAAAATAACTATATAAAACGAACGAATAAATAAAACCAAAGGATTGATGAGGAAAAACCATGACTGCCACCAGTGGCTGCTGCTGTGGGAGTTGAAATATCCACAACAGTTTTGACAAACACAACGGACGAACCACCCCAATGGACTGTCAACTGCATTGGCAAAAAGAGAAACCCACTGGTCTTTGCCTAAGTCAATTCTTTTCTGTTCATAATTCGCTTACAAACAGTAGGACCAAACACACATGCCAACAAAGAAACTCCCCTGGTCTCAATTAAAACATTGTCAGGTTCCCACAAGTAGCCCAGTTACACGTGCAGCAGTGCCGTCAACTGGAAGCACGATGTGACCTCTCCAGCTGCCCCGCAGTGTTATCACGCTCATCTGGGACAGGAATTCTGTACACCCTCCAAACAAAAATCTCTGCCTGTCCCCTGGAAGACGGCAGCCAGACGTGCTCCTGCTGGGGCGTTCTTTGGAACAATCCAAAACATGATCACCTGACGACTCACCAGGGACTGGACGATAAGACCAACGATGGGAGCGATGATGATAATGACGATCATTTCGCACAGCCAGTCCTCCCTGTGATCAAAGCTCTCCTGCTGACTGCCCATGACGGCGCGAGGCGCGAGGCTCACGACCTTGACAGTGGCCACGTGACCAGTTAGCCACAGGGGACAGCACTCTGGGGAAGGCGGCCACACGAACAGAACAACAGGACAGGGTTGTGGCGCTTTGATGGGGCGGCTTGGAGAGGTCTGGAAGAACGGGGCAGTCCCTTGGAGACCGGATCGGGTCGCCGTTTGTCCGTTTGTGTTGTCAGTTCTGTGGAGGTGAGAAGCAGGGAATCATGCTTGATGGGACGATTATTCTCACCGCGTGAACGTGCTTGCTCATTAGTGGCTTGGCTTCGTCCTCTGAACTTGGAGAAGGCATCACTCAAAAAGACGCGTTTTGCCTGGAACAGAACTCGAAACATTGATCACGTATACAGGTACAAAAATAATATTAAAATAAAAGGGAGTGCTCGACATTTTTTGCACGGCTTGAAGATATGCGGAGAAAGAGCGGGCATAGACAGGACAGCAGTGGCTGCCCAGAACCCTCCTAACTACACACTTCCTTGCCCTCCATGTCAGGGCATAGACAGAGGACAGCAGTGGCTGTCCAGAACCCTCCTAACTACACACTTCCTTGCCCTCCATGTCAGGGCATAGACAGAGGACAGCAGTGGCTGTCCAGAACCCTCCTAACTACACACTTCCTTGCCCTCCATGTCAGGGCATAGACAGAGGACAGCAGTGGCTGTCCAGAACCCTCCTAACTACACACTTCCTTGCCCTCCATGTCAGGGCATAGACAGAGGACAGCAGTGGCTGCCCAGAATCCTCCTAACTACACACTTCCTTGCCCTCCATGTCAGGGCATAGACAGAGGACAGCAGTGGTTGTCCAGAACCCTCCTAACTACACACTTCCTTGCCCTCCATGTCAGGGCATAGACACGGGACAGCAGTGGCTGCCCAGAACCCTCCTAACTACACACTTCCTTGCCCTCCATGTCAGGGCATAGACACGGGACAGCAGTGGCTGTCCAGAACCCTCCTAACTACACACTTCCTTGCCCTCCATGTCAGTGCCATGGTGTCAGTGCCATGGTGTCAGTGTCACTCACCAGTCGGCCAGTGCAGGCACCACAGGGCTTGCTTACAAGAACCTCCTGTCCTCAGATCCGAGGAACCTGACATCATCAAGATATGCATGCTTTGATACATACTTCTAAAGATATGAAAGAAAAATTCTTGGCTTAAAAGAAACAAACAAAAAATATACAAGAACTCCCCCCAAAAACAACAACAACAAACAAAAAAACAAACCAAAAAAACCCAAAAATCAACAACAAACGAATGGATAAATGACCAAATAAAATGAATAACCGGTAATAGCACACAAACACGTTAACTGTGACACAATGTTTTCATGGTTGTGTCTGTTGATCAATTGGCAATATCCACATTTCTTTCTCTGTATTTTTCCGTTTATAGAGCGGTTAATAATATTGTAATACATGCTCTACATGTCTTCCTCTGCTCTCTTTGACTGGTCTTCTTTACGTCTCTTGACAGGCCAAGAATTGTAGTGTATATATTATTAGAATTCTATTTAAACAAATTTACGATTTTTCCGTGTAAGGAAAGAAACTGAATGGAAAGAACACGCGGGAAGAAACGTGGTATTGCCATGAACGGCTTTCTCACAGTGCAGCTTACTTAGAGCTGATATACGTCGTTCACAGAAAAGAATAACGACCACTTGGGAACTTGCACAGTTTTCTTCGGTGTATACAGTCAGTGTAATGGGCATGGGGAAATGATGCTTATATTTCCAGCAAACAGCGGTGTATACAGTCAGTGTAATGGGCATGGTGAAATGATGCTTATATTTCCAGCAAACAGCGGTGTATACAGTCAGTGTAATGGGCATGGTGAAATGATGCTTATATTTCCAGCAAACAGCGGTGTATACAGTCAGTGTAATGGGCATGGTGAAATGATGCTTATATTTCCAGCAAACAGCGGTGTATACAGCCAGTGTAATGGGCATGGTGAAATGATGCTTATATTTCCAGCAAACAGCGGTGTATACAGTCAGTGTAATGGGCATGGTGAAATGATGCTTATATTTCCAGCAAACAGCGGTGTATACAGTCAGTGTAATGGGCATGGTGAAATGATGCTTATATTTCCAGCAAACAGCGGTGTATACAGCCAGTGTAATGGGCATGGTGAAATGATGCTTATATTTCCAGCAAACAGCGGTGTATGCAGTCAGTGTAATGGGCATGGTGAAATGATGCTTATATTTCCAGCAAACAGCGGTGTATGCAGTCAGTGTAATGAACACCACTCATAACCAGAGGTAATTTCTTGCACGTGCACTTCCATTTTCGAAAGCCCAAAGCTGTTGATAAAGCCGTGAATGTCTGTCAATGTCTGGCTGAAACAGTGACTTTTCACTGTCAATGTCTGGCTGAAACAGTGACTTTTCACTGTCAATGTCTGGCTGAAACTTTTCACTGTCAATTTCTGGCTGAAACAGTGACTTTTCACTGTCAATGTCTGGCTGAAACAGTGACTTTTCACTGTCAATTTCTGGCTGAAACAGTGACTTTTCACTGTCAATGTCTGGCTGAAACAGTGACTTTTCACTGTCAATTTCTAACTGAAACAGTGACTTTTCACTGTCAATTTCTAACTGAAACAGTGACTTTTCACTGTCAATTTCTGGCTGAAACAGTGATTTTTCACTGTCAATTTCTGGCTGAAACAGTGACTTTTACAAGGCATTTTTCACGTACGCTTTAAGTCCATTCAATGCGAAGCCACACAGTAGATCATATGCAGCATGCATATTTAAATCATCTCACGATTTTTCTTCACACCCGATGAAAGCAACTCTGTGTTGAGGAAGCGATCCTTTTCGTTGTGTGAAGTTTTCATGTTAACTGCAGTATCCACATGGCACCCTCTTCCATAGCTAGATGTCTGCAAACACTGCTGATGTTATCATGATGATTGTTGTGGGTTTGTTTCTTATCCAATCAGCTTACAAAGCGTTATTTCTAAAACTTCATGATGAACGGGGTGATGCTGTTTCTGACCTGCATCATCCATGTCGTGAGCTCTTTGTGCTTCCCCTCCTTTCTCGGAAATACTGAGATCAGGACAACTAGCATAGTCAGGCCAAACTGAACGATCAGGACAACTAGCATAGTCAGGCCAAACTGAACGATCAGGACAACTAGCATAGTCAGGCCAAACTGAACGATCAGGACAACTAGCATAGGCCAAACTGAACGATCAGGACAACTAGCATAGTCAGGCCAAACTGAACGATCAGGACAACTAACATAGTCAGGCTAAAATGAACGATCAGGACAACTAGCATAGTCAGGCCAAACTGAACGATCAGGACAACTAACATAGGCCAAATTGAACGATCAGGACAACCAGCATAGTCAGGCCAAACTGAACGATCAGGACAACTAACATAGGCCAAACTGAACGATCAGGACAACTAGCATAGTCAGGCCAAACTGAACGATCAGGACAACTAGCATAGTCAGGCCAAACTGAACGATCAGGACAACTAGCATAGTCAGGCCAAACTGAACGATCAGGACAACTAACATAGGCCAAACTGAACGATCAGGACAACTAGCATAGTCAGGCCAAACTGAACGATCAGGACAACTAGCATAGTCAGGCCAAACTGAACGATCAGGACAACTAACATAGTCAGGCTAAAATGAACGATCAGGACAACTAGCATAGTCAGGCCAAACTGAACGATCAGGACAACTAACATAGGCCAAACTGAACGATCAGGACAACTAGCATAGTCAGGCCAAACTGAACGATCAGGACAACTAGCATAGTCAGGCCAAACTGAACGATCAGGACAACTAACATAGTCAAGCTAAAATGAACGATCAGGACAACTAACATAGTCAGGCCAAACTGAACGATCAGGACAACTAACATAGTCAGGCCAAAATCCACGATCAGGACAACTAACATAGGTAAATCAACGATCAGGACAACTAACAGTCAGGCCAAAATCCACGATCAGGACAACTAACATAGGTAAATCAACGATCAAGACAACTAACAGTCAGGCCAAAATCCACGATCAGGACAACTAACATAGGTAAATCAACGATCAGGACAACTAACATAGGTAAATCAACGATCAGGACAACTAACAGTCAGGTAAATCCACGATCAGGACAACTAACAGTCAGGTAAATCCACGATCAGGACAACTAACATAGGTAAATCAACGATCAGGACAACTAACAGTCAGGCCAAAATCCACGATCAGGACAACTAACAGTCAGGCCAAAATCCACCAGGACTCCGGATTTCTTTTTCTTCTATTTAGTATCGTTGTCATCGTTGTCGTCGTTTTTGTTGTTGTTGTAGTGGTTGTTGTTGTTGTTGTCTTCCTCCTCCTTCTTATAAGACGAGATATCAAAATGCATGGAAGGGCTGTTTGGATAATGTAACCGTTTCAGAAACATGACAAGAAGACGCCACCTTCATTGAAGAGAGGGGCGGAGGGGGGGGGGGGGATCGAGAAGAGATCGAAAGCAAAACGTATTTTAGGGAGGAGGGGGCGCGGGGTGGAAGGAGTATGTGTGTGGGGGGGTAGGTGGTGTAGGGATTGAGGGGATAGAGGTGGGGGTGACCTCTGGTTTGTTGCAGCAAGTCACCCCTTTCCTCCACTTTTAAAGTGAAGGTGGCAGAATGGTTAAGACACTTACCTGCTGATACAGTGTCCTGCAGGGTCTCGGCTCGGTGGGCTTCAGTCCTGTACAGCTTCTTGTTTCCCAGCGTAACGTGCATGGTTCAATCCTGATCAACACCCGTTTTGTGGAGGAGGGTGGCAGCAGGGTTAAGACGTTTTTCTGTCATTACAGTGTACATGGGGATCCAGGTTCAAATCCCGCTCTCACCTGTTCTCCCAAGTTTGATTGGAAGATCAAACTGAACGTCTAGTCATTATGATGAAACAATAGACCAAGTCCCGTGTGCAGCAAGCACTTGGTGCACGTAAAAAGAACCCATGGCAACAAAAGTGTCGTCCACTGGCAAACTCTGCAGAAGTCCACTCTAATACATACATATATATTCCTTCATGAAAACTCGAGACTGTTCCGAAAATTTGGAATACCTAATAGATTGATGTATTCACACACACACACACACACATATATATATATATATATCTCAAGGTCTCACTTATGTGTTGGGTTATGCTGCTGTCGGGCAGATATTGTGTAGCGCATACGGATTTGTTCCAACGCAGTGACGCCTCCTTAAGAAACTGAAACTGACAGTGATAACTTGAATTTTGGGGGAAGGGCAGAAGAGCGGAGTAAAGAGTATAGATGAAGTAGATTTTACAGGCTCTTTGAGCGGAAAGCCGGGCAAAGAAAGAAAAGATGGAGTCGTACAGGCTGTTTGAGAGGAGGACAGAGGAGCAGAGATAAGAGTATAGATTGAGTAGTACAGGCTGTTTGAGAGGAGGACAGAGGAGCAGAGATAAGAGTATAGATTGAGTAGTACAGGCTCTTTGAGCGGAGGACAGAGGAGCAGAGATAAGAGTATAGATTGAGTAGTACAGGCTCTTTGAGCGGAGGACAGAGGAGCAGAGATAAGAGTATAGATTGAGTAGTACAGGCTCTTTGAGCGGAGGACAGAGGAGCGGAGATAAGAGAGTATAGATGGAGTAGTACAGGCTCTTTGAGCGGAGGACAGAGGAGCAGAGATAAGAGAGTATAGATGGAGTAGTACAGGCTCTTTGAGCGGAGGACAGAGGAGCAGAGATAAGAGAGTATAGATGGAGTAGTACAGGCTGTTTGAGCGGAGGACAGAGGAGCGGGTGCAGGCAGGCAGGCAGTCGCAGTCGGCGGGAAATCAATAGAGTTAGGGTAGAGCCCAGACGTCCCGCCCAGCCCACAAAGCAAGCCACATGGCCCTGGGCTTCAGAGGCGGGCAATGATCAGCCATCGTAACATTAGGGGAGAGAGAGAGAGAAGGTGGGGAGGGGGGCGGGGGGGGGGGGGGGGGGGAGAAATGGGAGTGTGTGCGGGATGGGTGGTGGGGAGGGGGTGGGGGGGGGAGAAAGTGGAGAAGGGCTTTCTGCACTGAGCGCATCCCCCTTCAGATTGGCCAATAATTCAATTTTATCTCCGCCAGTCAACGACCACCGTGGCGCCAGACCTTGTGCCCAGCTTGCCTGCCCGTCTCCAGGCCTCGGCCAATTACCGTCGCCCCGTCTTGTCTCGTAGCTGGCCCCTTCAGCTACTGGGTAGCTATGGATGCAAGGAGGACCGCTGCAGCCCAGAGGTCTTCGAGCTCTCCCGATAAGTGCTGCATTTCTTCCAGCGAGGCTAGTGCGTTGTTGTTGTTGTTGTTGTTGTAAGAACCGCACGAGGTTTTAGGACTGGTTGGTAGTGACTCGATGCCCTGTGTCCCCCGTTGTCAGGTCTTGGAGCTGTCATGTCACTGCCGGTTAGCACTTGATTGGATGGTGGGGCGGCGGTCGCCAAAGACTGAGGTGGGGGTGCGGTGGCCGAGAAGGAGGAGGGGTAGGGGGTGCGGGTGGGGTGGGGTGGGGTGGGTGGGGTTCCGGGGTGTGGGGGTGGGGTGGGGGGGCTACGACTGGACCTCTATCACTGTACACGCTTACTGTTTGACTCTGTGTCTGTCTGTGTGTCTGTCTCCGTTCTGTTTCTGATCCTCGGCAGTCAGTGAAGTGGGTACTGTCCGAGTCAGTTTGCCAGTCACACCCACTCTCGGTGAATGTTGCAAATGGAACTCTCTCTCTCTGTCTCTATCTATCTATCTATCTATCTACACACACACACACACACACATATATATATATATATATGTATATATATATATATATGGAATATCATATTACATGTAGAACTGCGCATATGAATTTGTATTAACATTTTCCAGCCAGTCACAATCAGAGATAATCTTCCACGCCGTCTGGGGATTTTATTCACAGTATATAAGGGACTGAATAGATTGATTACGGATTGACCCATTTCGCCCACCGACTACGTGATATAAGGTTTGATATGACCATGTGGTTAAAAGATCAGTTTGCTGCACAGTCATTCAACTTGTCTTCGTTTTCACGCAAAACTCAGCCACTCCTTGGTCACGCACAATGCAATACAATAATACGATACGATACGATACAGCATGGTACGATACGATATGATACAACATGATACGATACGACACAATACAACATGGTACGATACGATACGATACGATACAATACAACATAGTACGATACGATACGATATGATACAACATGATACGATACGACACAATACAACATGGTACGATACGATACGATACAACATGATACGATACGACACAATACAACATGGTACGATACGATACGATACAACATGATACGATACGACACAATACAACATGGTACGACACGATACGATACGATACGATACAACATAGTACGATACGATACGATATGATACGTCACGACACGACACGAATATTAGAGGTATATTTGATATATAGACTTTCTCATATTTATCAATGCACGTACACACACACACACACACACACACACACACACACACACAGATAAATGTCTGAGTATGTATGCTGCAGCATTTTTGTATTCGTGCTAGTTCCAAAATATTCTTGAATTGTGAAACAATGATTGATATTGTTGGCTGATGTCCGGCAATACCCCTCAGCATCAACAATACGCAGGCGCTAAAAGAAAATAAAAAATTGATAACCCATACACGTTTAACGACTATATGATCAATGAAATCACATGTTGTGTTAAAGCTTTCACTTTCGTTTGATCCTTTCCTTTTTACCCCCCCCCCCCCCTCCCCTTTTTTTTCTTCTTCTTTTTCTTTCAACCCGAAGAATAATAATTCAGTCAATAGATTTTTGAAAACAGCAATAATATCTGTGATCACGTATTCTTGATCAGTGTAAACATTTAGACTCGTTTAAGCCCCTCGTTAAATTCAATCTTACAAATGAAATCGTTTCAGATACTCTTGTCTTTCTTTGATGTGTGTTTCCCTTCTCCCAATTCAATGCCCACACAGTTTCTACATTCAATGCCCACACAGTTTCTACATTCAATGCCCACACACCCACACAGTTTCTACATTCAATGCCCACACAGTTTCTACATTCAATGCCCACACAGTTTCACAGTTTCTACATTCAATGCCCACACAGTTTCTACATTCAATGCCCACACAGTTTCTACATTCAATGCCCACAGTTTCTACATTCAATGCCCACACAGTTTCTACATTCAATGCCCACACAGTTTCACAGTTTCTACATTCAATGCCCACACAGTTTCTACATTCAATGCCCACACAGTTTCTACATTCAATGCCCACAGTTTCTACATTCAATGCCCACACAGTTTCTACATTCAATGCCCACAGTTTCTACATTCAATGCCCACAGTTTCTACATTCAATGCCCACACAGTTTCACAGTTTCTACATTCAATGCCCACACAGTTTCTACATTCAATGCCCACACAGTTTCACAGTTTCTACATTCAATGCCCACACAGTTTCTACATTCAATGCCCACAGTTTCTACATTCAATGCCCACACAGTTTCTACATTCAATGCCCACACAGTTTCACAGTTTCTACATTCAATGCCCACACAGTTTCTACATTCAATGCCCACACAGTTTCTACATTCAATGCCCACAGTTTCTACATTCAATGCCCACACAGTTTCTACATTCAATGCCCACACAGTTTCTACATTCAATGCCCACACAGTTTCTACATTCAATGCCCACAGTTTCTACATTCAATGCCCACACAGTTTCACAGTTTCTACATTCAATGCCCACACAGTTTCTACATTCAATGCCCACACAGTTTCTACATTCAATGCCCACAGTTTCTACATTCAATGCCCACAGTTTCTACATTCAATGCCCACACAGTTTCACAGTTTCTACATTTAATGCCCACAGTTTCTACATTCAATGCCCACAGTTTCTACATTCAATGCCCACACAGTTTCTACATTCAATGCCCACAGTTTCTACATTCAATGCCCACACAGTTTCACAGTTTCTACATTCAATGCCCACAGTTTCTACATTCAATGCCCACACAGTTTCTACATTCAATGCCCACACAGTTTCTACATTCAATGCCCACAGTTTCTACATTCAATGCCCACACAGTTTCTACATTCAATGCCCACAGTTTCTACATTCAATGCCCACACAGTTTCACAGTTTCTACATTTAATGCCCACAGTTTCTACATTCAATGCCCACAGTTTCTACATTCAATGCCCACACAGTTTCTACATTCAATGCCCACAGTTTCTACATTCAATGCCCACACAGTTTCACAGTTTCTACATTCAATGCCCACAGTTTCTACATTCAATGCCCACACAGTTTCTACATTCAATGCCCACACAGTTTCTACATTCAATGCCCACAGTTTCTACATTCAATGCCCACACAGTTTCTACATTCAATGCCCACAGTTTCTACATTCAATGCCCACAGTTTCTACATTCAATGCCCACAGTTTCTACATTCAATGCCCACACAGTTTCTACATTCAATGCCCACAGTTTCTACATTCAATGCCCACACAGTTTCTACATTCAATGCCCACACAGTTTCTACATTCAATGCCCACACAGTTTCTACATTCAATGCCCACACAGTTTCACAGTTTCTACATTCAATGCCCACACAGTTTCTACATTCAATGCCCACAGTTTCTACATTCAATGCCCACACAGTTTCTACATTCAATGCCCACAGTTTCTACATTCAATGCCCACACAGTTTCTACATTCAATGCCCACAGTTTCTACATTCAATGCCCACACAGTTTCTACATTCAATGCCCACAGTTTCTACATTCAATGCCCACACAGTTCACAGTTTCTACATTCAATGCCCCACAGTTTCTACATTCAATGCCCACACAGTTTCTACATTCAATGCCCACAGTTTCTACATTCAATGCCCACACAGTTTCTAGATTCAATGCCCACAGTTTCTACATTCAATGCCCACACAGTTTCTACATTCAATGCCCACACAGTTTCACAGTTTCTACATTCAATGCCCACACAGTTTCTACATTCAATGCCCACAGTTTCTACATTCAATGCCCACACAGTTTCTACATTCAATGCCCACACAGTTTCTACATTCAATGCCCACACAGTTTCTACATTCAATGCCCACACAGTTTCTACATTCAATGCCCACACAGTTTCGACATTCAATGCCCACACAGTTTCGACATTCAATGCCCACAGTTTCTACATTCAATGCCCACACAGTTTCACAGTTTCTACATTCAATGCCCACACAGTTTCACAGTTTCTACATTCAATGCCCACACAGTTTCGACATTCAATGCCCACACAGTTTCGACATTCAATGCCCACACAGTTTCCAGACAGAAAAAGCCCATTTTTTTCTCTTCAATGGGAATATGAGGACAAGAGCTGGAGAAAAAAAAAAAAGAAGAAGAAAAAAGCATGTTACTTGTTTATCTATTATTTTTGATGATAAATAACTTGTTTGATAATATTGTGAAATAAACTCACTCAGGAAAGTTCTGATCATATTTTCATCTGTCCTAAAATGGCAATATTAACGGAACAGACCGGGAAAGCAATACGGTCTGATTTTCATCCTTTCTTTTGTTTTGAAACTATCCACCTGACCAGCGCTTTTGGTTTGTGCGCACGTCAAGCAGCTGCCCCCCATCTCTCTCTCTGTCTCCTTCCCTCTCTCTCTCTCTCCCTTCCTCTCTGTCTCTCTCTCCCTCTATGTCTCTCTCTCTCTGCCTCCTTCCCTCTCTCTCCCTCCCTCCCTCTCTGTCTCTCTCTCTCTCTCTGCCTCCTTCCCTCTCTCTCTCTTGCGGTTTTTAAAAATGTATGTATGTATTTATTTTCTAATAAATAAGGTGTGATGGAGAGAACATAATAAATCAGGTGTGATTGAGGGAACATAATAAATCAGGTGTGATGGAGGGAACATAATAAATCCAGTGTGATGGAGAGAACATAATAAATCAGGTGTGATGGAGAGAACATAATAAATCAGGTGTGATGGAGAGAACATAATAAATCAGGTGTGATGGAGAGAACATAATAAATCAGGTGTGATGGAGAGAACATAATAAATCAGGTGTGATGGAGGGAACATAATAAATCAGGTGTGATGGAGAGAACATAATAAATCAGGTGTGATGGAGAGAACATAATAAATCAGGTGTGATGGAGAGAACATAATAAATCAGGTGTGATGGAGAGAACATAATGCATCAGGTGTGATGGAGAGAACATCATAAATCAGGTGTGATGGAGAGAACATCATAAATCAGGTGTGGTGGAGAGAACATAATGCATCAGGTGTGGTGGAGAGAACATAATAAATCAGGTGTGATGGAGAGAACATAATAAATCAGGTGTGATGGAGAGAACATAATAAATCAGGTGTGATGGAGAGAACATAATAAATCAGGTGTGATGGAGAGAACATCATAAATCAGGTGTGATGGAGAGAACATGGGTCTGTCCGCCCGCTTTGACTCCTCCTCCACACTGAAACTGAAACTGAAGCGCCACCTTGTTAATCTGAAACAGAAAATAATAGCGCCTGATTAATTATGAGAGCAGACCCGGGATAGCATCATAACTAGTTACACTGACTTCCTCCTCCTCCTCCTCCTCGTCATCATCCTCTTCAGGCAAGAGTGGCGCCATGATTTTAATGGCGTCAGGCACAGTTGGGCTGGCTCTCCTCTTCACGTGCTCTCACGTTCATCGCGCTGCTCGGGCGCTAATCACATCACAAACAGCGGAAACGCCAGCCTCAACACCACGCCATGCAATCTTTGTTCATTGATTCCGCCTCCCCAAAACAGCAGATTCATTAGATTAGCCCCATTATCTGCAAGCCAAATCACTCAGGACGGCGGGGGAAAAGAGAGGGTGAAGTGGGGACGGAGGGAGGGGGAGTGAGGGGAAGGATCGTTTTTCGGTGCTTGCCCGGAATCGGAACGAGAGCGTGCGCATGCGCATCTTCGAGGCGCGCGTGCCAGAGGCGGGTGGGGGTGTGATTGGGGCGGGGAGATAGCGGTCAGGGGTGGCTTTGAAGAGAGAGTGGCTGCTAATCTCCGCTAATCTGGTGGCAAGGAGAAAGCGAGGGGGTCCGAGGGGTCTGGCCGTTCTGCTTCAAGCTCTCTGCAAGGAGGCTCAGGTTACACTCACAGCCCACAGATCCTGACGTCCTTGTTCTTCACTGCTGTGGTGCTGCAACACTGTGGAGGCCACTTTATCTGGCTCTGTGTGTGTGTGTGTGTGTGTGTGTGTGTGTGTGTGTGTCCGGGGTGGGTGGGGGGTGGGGGGTGGGGGTTGGGGGGGTGGCGGGGGGGGGGGGGATGCGTGTGTAGGTGCGTGTAGGTAATGAGAATAAGTGGGTGAAGTTTCGTTGAAAAAAAAGAAGAAATGTCAATCTAACATCCTTGGAACAAAAAACTAACAACTATAACAGTAAACCAACTGGACTATTGAGAAAAGAATGGAGAAATTCGCACTTTACCGATGGACTGCTGAAAAATTGTCGACACTGAAGATGATTTCAGGTCAGGGATGTGGGATTTTAACACATTTTGGCAATTTAGAATGTGACAGAGAGAGAGAGAGAGAGAGAGAGAGAGAGAGAGAGAGTGTGTGTGTGTGTGTGTGTGTGTGTGCGTGCGAGTGTGTGAGCGTGTTGTTCATTGCAAGGCCTAGACACTCTGCTAACAGAACATCAGTTTTCATGTGAACTGAAATGATAGTTCCGGATGCTGCCATGACAGCAAAACAACAGGTTCGTCAAGCCCTGTTAGCACGGAGAATACACGAGGGACCAATTTGACCGCCCGCGCGACAGAAACCCCAAACACCACAGTTGCCACTTTGTTTGCTCTGCGCAGAGGCTTGTTAATAACTGACAAAATTTGACGTGAAATGTATATGATATGTGATATCTTTGAAATGATCTGATGCGATTGGATATTCCCAGAGAGACAGGGAAAGGGAGAGAGAGATAGAGACAGAGACAGACAGAGAGAGAGAGAGAGAGAGAGAGTGCCTGAGTCTGAGTCTGAATGGTTTACTGATTAGGCCAAAGGCCCATTTCAGTGGCTGAGCACATACACACAAACATTAATTAGCAATCAAATATAATACACATGACCACAAAACCGACACACATGTAAACAAACAAACAAACAAAAAAGGTAATGCTTTTTCAAAACTAGCATCGGCAAGGATTAATCTTGTCACTTTTGATAATTGACCAACACTTCTCATTGTGTTACGGATCTGGAATGCATTGTGAATACAATAAGCAAGTGGCAGTGATGTGCGTCTGTGGCCAGAAGCAAGAAAACAACAACTTTCACCTCAATGGACCGTCAGTTGAGATATCCTTAAGAATGTACTGTTCTCTTAGTTCTGAGAACTTAGGACACTTCATTACAAGATAATTATACTTCCGTTTCTACTTTATCTCCACACGACACTTCAATACAAGATATACTTCCGTTTCTACTTTATCTCCACACGACACTTCATTACAAGAAATAGTTGTTTCTCTAAATCTGTCAGCCTTGTACAAAAATAAAGAAAGATTACGTATGATATCAGGTTTTGTGCATGACATTGATAAACTCGTCTGAACAAACTAGGATGTATGTGATATTCAGGATGGATAAATGTAACTATAATACCACTAAGTTTTGGACAACAGAAATAAAGGGCACTTCATCTTCTTTTGCTGTCTTGCACAATGGATATAATAAATCAGTCACGACATGATCTATATCTGAAACGGTGCACATTCAAGTCTGAAATACCAAACCGAAATCGTGTTGTTACATATTTCAATTGTCCATCACGGTTCATTTTCAAATGATATTAAAGATAACGAGCACAAGAAAATGTCCAATGCAAACTAAAATCGTTCACTTGCATTAATATGATCATTCCTAAGAGAGTTCGGAGAGAGAGAGAAAGAGAGAGAGAGAGAGAGAGAGAGAGAGAGAGAGAGAACAGAGACAGACAGAGACAGACAGAGAGAGAGAGAGAGAGAGAGGTGGGGAGGGGGGTGCAATAGCAGCCACTGTTGATTACAAATGGAAGACTTCGTCCAGATTTAAATTACAAAAATCGTGAATAACTTCCAGCTGGGATTACTGATTTAAGAACACAATCTTATGGAGTATTAGCCGCAGTAAACAATATATTTTTTAGTCATCTAGATCCTGCTGTAGCAAAAAAGAAGAAAGAAACGTTGAGCAACATACGAATGTTTTTTTTTCCATGCATTTATTTCATTATTCTATTTTTCAAAAAGACTTTCTTTTCAATCTGCTTTCCTTCTTTAAAAGTTTTTTTTTTCTTTTTTTTTAATCTGCTTATTATCATTTTGATGTTGCTCCATGTATTGCATTAGAAACAAGAAAGGTCACTGCTATGGCTTTACCCTCTTTCTTCCTTTACGATTGGTCTTGTAAATGGCGCGAGCATCGGTCACGAGACAACACTATCACGTGATGGCGCCTGCGAAACAATCGTTCGGCCGCCATCTTGGTTCGTCTCGAGTGGCGGGTCAAAGGGCAGGGAGCGAGAGAGCGAGGCCAGACAAGGAGCAGATAAGTGAAGAGCTACCGATGTTGTTGGGGCTGACAAAACGACACTCAAGTTCTCCCGTGCCATTTTGATGTCCCGCGTACAGGGCGCCATGTCTGCTTCACGTGGCGCGGGCATTGCTTCCACTATCACGGTCATGGGGCGGTGGTTGGGGGGCTGGAGGGCGGGGGTGTCCCATGGTCATCCCAGACCACTGAGGTCATCTGCTTTAGTGTCTCCGTGGACCGTAGTTCTGCAAAAGAGCCACAACGGTGGACTGCCATGATGTGGCATCTTCGTCATCTCCTATCAGTTGTGTCTTGTCTCCGGTGTTGGAAGGTTGTATGTAGCGTAAATGTTTCTCCAGCGAATTTTACACTTTTTGGGAGGGGGAGGTGGGGGGAGGGGGGGGTTGTCATGTATTGTACTGTACTGTACTGTACTGTATTGTATTGTACTGTATTGTATTGCATTTGGATTTCGTTGGAGTGCACTGGATTTTTTTTATTGCATTGTATTATCTTTTATTACAATGGATTTCACAATATATGTGAAATCGTTGCTACTTTGCAATGTACACATATGAAATGTACATGTTTGAAGATGTTTTTCAAGGAACTCAAACAAAATAAAGACTTTATTCATTAATTTTCTTTGTTTCTTTGCTTGTTTGTGTGTCGTTTATATGCAGTGTTCTCAAACCTTTATCATTATATGGTTATTCCTCCCCCCCCCACCCACCCCTTTTATTTGTTTGTTTGTTTTAATGAATAAGTAAAAAAAAAAAAAAAATTCCAATAACATTGTTGAGAAACTTCAAATGAGACGTCAAATTTTCGAAGCATTGCAGTAGCCTGTGTTTTTGTCCAAATTACTTCATCATGCTGCGTGAGCATATCATAAACTTTTTTTAAAAAAACGTGAATTCAAAACATTGTTTTGTTTTATGGTTAATCAACTGAAGTCATAAACACAGTTATAGTTTTCAGCTTGGGCGCATTGTTGATGTGGCTCAGCAAATAACTGTACTTGTTCCCAGCGGAACTGTCTGCCGAAGTCTGTGACCTTTTCTGCCCTGCTCTTTGGGTGACCTGGGTTCCCATCCTGGTGTGTCTCGTTTTTTTCTGTCGGAGCGGGATGTCGCTGGAGGATGGAATGATCCAGTTCCAGTGCAGCAATACGTACATGTGTTTTCCTTGTGTTTTGTTATTCTCTCTCTCTTAAAAAAACAACAACTTTTATTTATTTAAGATATATATATATATATATATATATATATATATATATATATATATATATATATATATATTTACAGTTTGCTGCTTTCGCTTTTGTCCCTCTTCAGAGCGAGGGCTGGATGTAAAAACGAAAAAGGCGTACCTCGCTTATCTGTTATTCTCGTTAATAAAGATTTTTTCTTGTCTTGCCTTGCTTTGTTTTTCCTTGTCTTGTCTTGTGCTGTCTTGTCTTGCCTTGTCCTGTCTTGTTTTCTCTTGCCTTGACTTGTCTTGTTTTGTCTTGCCTTGTCCTGCCTTGTCTTGTTTTGTCTTGCCTTGTCTTGTCTTCCTCTCCTCCATATCTATAACTGTTGTGAGCCAGTCAAACTTTTTCTGCAGGTTTGGCAGAATCCTGAGCATTATTACACGGACCTACAGACGGTCTCCATTCCTGACGAGTCTACAGACTGTCGCTGGTCTGGCTGCATGACCATGAAGGTCACGAAGTCGTTAGCCGGGGGTAGCAGATGGTAACTTTACAGCTGTTCGTTGTATGAAAGTCAGTCGTGTCCGACTATGAGCATCAGAACAGCAGGAGAGGCAACTGCTGTCCCGACTATCTGGGCTAGTAGAATTTAATTATTGTCGAGAGTGTCTTGCCCAAGTTAGATCCCAACTCTCTCGGCCGTGAGGGCTATGTAATGGGACAGTCGGCGTTGGGATGGTCGCCAAAGGCCAACTAGCCCCCCAAGAATGCAGCACTAAGAGCCAGTACAGTGTTGCATCCCAGTTTGACAGTCACAGTCCTTCACAAAACACTAGGCTGTAAATGAATTCCCACTGCAGTGGGGAAACCAATGATCACACATCATACTCTGCTACAGACCCAACTGTAAGCTTAAGACGTCAATGTTTGATACATAAGCCGAACGTTGAGCCAGATGTACGTTTATCATGAAATAATATGCACTTGTACAACCCCCCTCCCCCACCCACTACCCCAACCCGCCAAAGGATTCAGCAGCCTGTGCATGTTTTCCTCTTATGGCCCCGTGGTCACTGACCCAACACAGCTCCCTGTGGACTGCTGGTTCGAGGACAGCGACAGAACCAGGCTGGGTGGCGGCTGTGCATCAGGAAGTCCACATGATGGTTGTGAGAGAGTCGTTCCACTGGCAGGCCGCGGGATGTAATCCAGATCCCCCTCCTTCCGTTTCCCCTTCTTACACGCCATTAAAAAAAAAATCAAACATGGGACAGCTTCCTTACCTTATTTTCGTCGTGTTGAATATCATCTGCTGGGCCGACTTCGTATACTTCTTCCATTTCGCCTCGGAATGTCAACATAGCCACGTGACATGCATATGTTGGAGGTCACGAACTTTATGTCCGAGATATGGTGGACCGTTCAAATAACTACTCTGATTCGATAAAATCGCTCAAAGAAATGTCGAAAAAAAACCCCATCGTTCTGGACTTTTCGCGAATGTGCAGCATGCATATTTTAGAGTGAATTGAGCCAAGACAGAATTTAAAAGCACTTACTGCAAATTCAAAACGTATGTTGATTGGACGGTTCCCCTCCACCCCCACCACCACCAATAAAAATGACATATTACAACACGCCTCAGTTCCTTGTGTCTACATCAGCGGCTGCTTTCTTTTTCCTCCCTCACGTGTGTGGAGAGTCACTGGGTACTGCATGGAGAAACTGTGTGGAGAGTCACTGTGTGGAGAGTCACTGGGTACTGCATGGAGAAACTGTGTGGAGAGTCACTGGGTACTGCATGGAGAAACTGTGTGGAGAGTCATTGTGTGGAGAGTCACTGTGTGGAGAGTCATTGGGTACTGCATGGAGAAACTGTGTGGAGAGTCACTGTGTGGAGAGTCATTGGGTACTGCATGGAGAAACTGTGTGGAGAGTCACTGGGTACTGCATGGAGAAACTGTGTGGAGAGTCACTGGGTACTGCATGGAGAAACTGTGTGGAGAGTCACTGTGTGGAGAGTCATTGGGTACTGCATGGAGAAACTGTGTGGAGAGTCATTGTGTGGAGAGTCATTGTGTACTGTATGGAGAAACTGTGTGGAGAGTCATTGGGTACTGCATGGAGAAACTGTGTGGAGAGTCATTGGGTACTGCATGGAGAAACTGTGTGGAGAGTCACTGTGTGGAGAGTCATTGGGTACTGCATGGAGAAACTGTGTGGAGAGTCATTGTGTGGAGAGTCATTGTGTACTGTATGGAGAAACTGTGTGGAGAGTCACTGTGTGGAGAGTCATTGGGTACTGCATGGAGAAACTGTGTGGAGAGTCATTGTGTGGAGAGTCACTGTGTGGAGAGTCACTGGGTACTGCATGGAGAAACTGTGTGGAGAGTCATTGTGTGGAGAGTCACTGTGTGGAGAGTCACTGTGTGGAGAGTCATTGGGTACTGCATGGAGAAACTGTGTGGAGAGTCATTGTGTGGAGAGTCACTGTGTGGAGAGTCACTGGGTACTGCATGGAGAAACTGTGTGGAGAGTCATTGTGTGGAGAGTCACTGTGTGGAGAGTCACTGTGTGGAGAGTCATTGGGTACTGCATGGAGAAACTGTGTGGAGAGTCATTGTGTGGAGAGTCACTGTGTGGAGAGTCACTGGGTACTGCATGGAGAAACTGTGTGGAGAGTCATTGGGTACTGCATGGAGAAACTGTGTGGAGAGTCACTGGGTGTATGGTGGGTGTGGGTGTAGGTGTGGATGTATGGTGGGTGTGGGTGTGTGGTGGGTGTGGGAGTGGGTGTAGATGTAGGTGTGAGTGTGGGTGTAGGTGTGGTGTATGGTGGGTGTAGGTGTAGGTGTGGGTGTATGGTGGGTGTAGGTGTGGGTGTGGGTGTATGGTGGGTGTGGGTGTGGGTGTGGGTGTATGGTGGGTGTGGGTGTGGGTGTAGATGTAGGTGTGAGTGTGGGTGTAGGGGTGGTGTATGGTGGGTGTAGGTGTGGGTGTGGGTGTATGGTGGGTGTAGGTGTGGGTGTATGGTGGGTGTGGGTGTGGGAGTGGGTGTAGATGTAGGTGTCAGTGTGGGTGTAGGGGTGGTGTATGGTGGGTGTAGGTGTAGGTGTGGATGTATGGTGGGTGTGGGTGTATGGTGGGTGTGGGAGTGGGTGTAGATGTAGGTGTGAGTGTGGGTGTAGGTGTGGATGTACGGTGGGTGTGGGTGTATGGCGGGTGTGGGAGTGGGTGTAGATGTAGGTGTGAGTGTGGGTGTAGGGGTGGTGTATGGTGGGTGTAGGTGTGGGTGTATGGCGGGTGTGGGTGTGGGTGTAGGTGTGGGTGTATGGTGGGTGTAGGTGTGGGTGTAGGTGTATGGCGGGTGTGGGTGTGGGTGTAGGTGTGGGTGTATGGCGGGTGTGGGTGTAGGTGTGGGTGTATGGCGGGTGTAGGTGTGGGTGTATGGTGGGTGTAGGTGTGGGTGTAGGTGTGGGTGTATGGCGGGTGTGGGTGTGGGTGTAGATGTAGGTGTGAATGTAGGTGCAGGTGTGAGTGCGGGTGTATGGTGGGTGTAGGTGTGAGTGTAGGTGTGGGTGTATGCATATAGTGGGTGTGGGCGTATGGTGGGTGTGGGTGTATGGTGGGTGTGGGTGTAGGTGTGAATGTGGGTGTATGGTGGGTGCTGGTGTGGGTGTGAATGTGGGCGTATGGTGGGTGTGGTGTATGGTGGGTGTGGTGTATGGTGGGTGTAGGTGTGTGTGTATGGTGGGTGTGGGTGTAGGTGTTAGGTGGGTGTAGGTGTGGATGTGGTGTATGGTGGGTGTGGGTGTGGATGTGGGTGCAAGTGTGGGTATGCGTGTATGGTGGGTGTAGGTGTGGGTGTGGGTGTATGGTGGGTGTGGATGTGGGTGTAGGTTTGGGTGATGGTGTATGGTTGGTGTGGGTGCATAGAAGGTGTGTGTGTAGGTGTGGGTGTGGGTGTGTGTAGGTGTGGGTGTGTGTAGGTGTGGGTGTAGGTGTGTGTAGGTGTGGGTGTGGGTGTGTGTAGGTGTGGGTGTGGGTGTGTGTAGGTGTGGGTGTGGGTGTGTGTAGGTGTGTGTGTAGGTGTGTGTAGGTGTGGGTGTGGGTGTGTGTGGGTGTGGGTGTAGGTGTGTGTAGGTGTGGGTGTAGGTGTGTGTAGGTGTGGGTGTGGGTGTGGGTGTGGTGTAGGTGTGTGGTGTGGGTGTGGGTGTGTGTGGGTGTGGGTGTAGGTGTGTGTAGGTGTGGGTGTGGGTGTGTGTAGGTGTGGGTGTAGGTGTGTGTAGGTGTGGGTGTGGGTGTGTGTAGGTGTGGGTGTGTGTAGGTGTGGGTGTGTGTAGGTGTGGGTGTAGGTGTGGGTGTGTGTAGGTGTGGGTGTGGGTGTGGGTGTGTGTGGGTGCAAGTGTAGGTGTGTGGTGGGTGTGGATGTGGGTGTATGGTGCGTGTAGGTGTATGGTGGGTGTGGGTGTGGGTATAGGTGTGGGTGTATGGTGGGTGTTGGTGTATGGTGGGTGTGGGTGTAGGTGTGGGTGTATGGTGGGTGTTGGTGTATGGTGGGTGTGGGTGTATGGTGGGTGTTGGTGTATGGTGGGTGTGGGTGTATGGTGGGTGTGGGTGTATGGTGGGTGTGGGTGTATGGTGGGTGTGGGTGTGGGTGTAGGTGTGGGTGTATGGTGGGTGTGGGTGTAGGTGTGGGTGTATGGTGGGTGTGGGTGTATGGTGGGTGTGGGTGTAGGTGTGGGTGTATGGTGGGTGTGGGTGTAGGTGTGTACGTGGGTGTGGTGTATGGTGGGTGTGGGTGTAGGTGTGGTTGTAGGTGTGGGTGTGTTTGTGTGTGTGTGTGTGGGGTGGGGGGGGGTGCATGTGTGTGTGGGTGTGGGTTGGGTGTGGGTGTGGCTCGGGGGCGGGGTCTGCATTGGTAGACCGGCGCGGGAGATGAGAGGAAAATAAGGCGATTATGTGTGAAATATTGTCTTCTAATTTGAAGCTTAAGTTAATGGGCCGAACTGATAAATAAGATTAAAAACCCGACTATCGGCGCAGGCGATGATGCATGAAGACCATTCAACCTCCTGGCCACCCCCTCCACCCCCACCACCTAACGTCTGACCACCCGTCTTTCAACTCCCTCTCACTTCCTCCGGTCATTTCAACACTGCCGGCGAGGATCGCAATCAATCGCTCTCACATTCTGGCAGCCAGAGAGAGAGAGAAGGGGGGAGGGAGGGAGAGAGAACGGGGGGGGGGAGGGAGGGAGAGAGAACGGGGGGGGGGGAGGGAGGGAGAGAGAGGGGGAGGGAGGGAGAGAGAGGGGGAGAGAGGAGGGAGAGAGAGAAAGAGACAGAGAGGGAGGGAGAGAGAGGGGGGAGAGAGAAAGAGTGAGGGGGGAGAGGGAGAGAGAGAAAAAGACAGACAGACAGACAGACGCAGACAGACAGAGAGAGAGAGAGAGAGAGAGAGAGAGAGAGAGAGAGAGAGAGAGAGAGAGATCAGTTACGTGCCTCCAGCCACAGAAATGCCAGAACTTCTCGCGGTCCAATCATTCTCCCTGCAGTTTAGTAGCAGTACAGTGCCTGGCAAAAAACCCCTTCCCCCACCCCCTGCACCACCACCACCTGCAAATGCTTCTCCCCACCCCTCTCCCGCTCCCCCACTCCCCGCCATCACCCGGCCCCCACTCCCAGCTGTTTATGAATATGCATACGATAAGGATCGGCGGAGAGCAGCGGAGGCTCCGGAGAGGACTGGCGTGTGTTTATCTGGCCGTCATTAGAGCGGACAGGGGGCTGGGGGCAGGGGGTAGTGGCAGCCAGTCAGAACAATTACGTATCATGGCTTCATCAGGGGGGAGGTCCCTAGCAGTCGGCGCCGGGGCGAGGGGAACCGTCAGGGCCTAAACGGTCAATTATGACGTCAGAGGCCGCGGAGGTAATCGTCATGGAGCGTTTACGTCACCCTCTCTCTCTCTTTCTCTCTCTCGGCCCGGGCCAGGGGGCTGCACTCTGATATGTTGGAGGACACGAGATGCCGTCACACCGTGCGCGTGATCCAGTTCTTTCTTCTTTTGGTTGTTGTTTGCTTGACAGGAATCTGCATAAACCAAACAAACACAGCAACGACAAACTGCTTGACAGGAATCTGCATAAACCAAACAAACACAGCAACGACAACAAATTGCTTGACAGGAATCTGCATAAACCAAACAAACACAGCAACGACAACAAACTGCTTGACAGGAATCTGCATAAACCAAACAAACACAGCAACGACAACAAATTGCTTGACAGGAATCTGCATAAACCAAACAAACACAGCAACGACAACAAATTGCTTGACAGGAATCTGCATAAACCAAACAAACACAGCAACGACAAATTGCTTGACAGGAATCTGCATAAACCAAACAAACACAGCAACGACAAATTGCTTGACAGGAATCTGCATAAACCAAACAAACACAGCAACGACAAATTGCTTGACAGGAATCTGCATAAACCAAACAAACACAACAACGACAAATTGCTTGACAGGAATCTGCATAAACCAAACAAACACAGCAACGACAACAAACTGCTTGACAGGAATCTGCATAAACCAAACAAACACAACAACGACAACAATTTGCTTGACAGGAATCTGCATAAACCAAACAAACACAGCAACAACAAATTGCTTGACAGGAATCTGCATAAACCAAACAAACACAACAACGACAAACTGCTTGACAGGAATCTGCATAAACCAAACAAACACAACAACGACAACAAATTGCTTGACAGGAATCTGCATAAACCAAACAAACACAGCAACAACAAACTACTTGACAGGAATCTGCATAAACCAAACAAACACAACAACGACAACAAATTGCTTGATAGGAACCCGCATGAAACAACACAACAAAAAGCATGATGTTATTGGTGCTATTGTTTTGTGCGATCATTCATTCAATAAACGTGCTTTTTACGATTTGGGTTTTTCATGGGCAACACGCTCCACAAAATGTCCATTTAGATTACACATGCACAGATAGGTCTACAGATAGGAAGCAGAGAGAGAGAGAGAGAGAGAGAGAGAGAGAGAGAGAACATTGGCCTGAGAACACTGAACACTAAAATGTTTAATGTCATTAGCTGCAAAGCTCTAGTGACATAGTAGGTACAAATCAGAACAAAAATGGTGCAAAACAAATAAAATGGAACAGAAAGGAAAACATAATCAAACTAAACTACTAAGGGATAAGCAGCACTTTGGTACTTTGTCATTTGCTTAAAATGTCCATGTGGCAGACGGGTACTGTGCCTTTCCCCGCCAGTCGTTCGTCTCCAAGGTTTGAACAGTACACAGGAAACAAAGTACATATAATCCGTATAATGATTATTTAAGCATGTGACATCGACACACATTACGAACACATAACAAAGTACATATAAAACATATAATACATAATAAAAATACATTGTCGAAATTGACCATCTAAATGTAACCCTTCCTTTTGTCTATGATGCCTCCCCCCCACCCCTCTCATAGATCAAACCCATACTTAGTTTATAATTGATTAATGAGTGTCTGGACCGATAGTAGACGTTTTACCTATATTTACTACCTCGGATACGCATTTTGCTGGCGAGAGTATCGTATCTTCATTTTCTGTCATCAGTTTGCCGAACAAATCTTTTCTCTGCACTGGTGCTGTATTGAAAAGGGTACAGGGTTTGTTTTTTTTCGCAATTATTCGCATCTTTTGCAGTTAAATATGAAATGGTTTTCATCTTCTGGGCTTTCGCCACACATTGAACAAGGCGATGTTGCTACGTCTGAAACGAACCATCTTCTGTTGGTATTCAGTCCAAGTGCTCTCAATCTGAGCCTCGCAAAACAGATTCTATGCCACTTGTTTGTTACGATCTTGATATATTTCTCTGTTTGAAAAATTGATTTACATGAATAGAACCATTTATACCTATCATTGCTCTATTTCTCCGTGCCAATTTTGTTTGTAACATGCTATAAGTCTATCTTTAAATTCAGATACAAAGCCGCACACCCAAACCAGACCGTATCCATGTTCCGTTAGTGTTTTCTTCATGTGGATTACCCAGTTGTTTGCCCTTCTCCTCTTGCAGCAGCAGCATCTCGTATGCTTGCCTACATAATCGTGATGTTGGCAGTCTAGTAAGTTTGAGCCAGTATTTCATGCATTATACAACAATTGATTTAATATGCGATGGGTACCTGCCAGTTTCGCCATACATTAAAGTGATTGATGAATGTAATGGGACACCAAGAAAGCGCTTCACTGCAAAAGAATGTACTCTTTCCATTTGATGAAACACACACACACACACACACACACACACACACAGAGTGTTCCTGAACAGCTTGTGGGGACAAGGGAGGACTGGAGGGAGGCGGTTATTGTTGTTGTTGTTCTTTCCCTCTCTGTCATTCTCTCTTTCTGTGAGCCTTGGTTATTGTTGTTGTTGTTGTTGTTGTTGTTCTTTCCCTCTCTGTCATTCTCTCTTTCTGTGAGCCTTGGTTATTGTTGTTGTTGTTGTTGTTGTTGTTCTTTCCCTCTCTGTCATTCTCTCTTTCTGTGATCCTTGGTTATTGTTGTTGTTGTTGTTGTTCTTTCCCTCTCTGTCATTCTCTCTTTCTGTGAGCCTTGGTTATTGTTGTTGTTGTTGTTGTTGTTGTTCTTTCCCTCTCTGTCATTCTCTCTTTCTGTGAGCCTTGGTTATTGTTGTTGTTGTTCTTTCCCTCTCTGTCATTCTCTCTTTCTGTGAGCCTTGGTTATTGTTGTTGTTGTTCTTTCCCTCTCTGTCATTCTCTCTTTCTGTGAGCCTTGTATATGATAATGATGATAATGCTAAAAGGACGAGACAGGAATTGGAACACAGACCTCACGGACACCGTCGTAGCAGACAAGCATCAGAACCAACCTGTCACATTTCTTCCAATGTCGTCTTTTCCAAGTCGCCGGCCCTTTCAGACTTGTCTAGCTCGGACTCTTCGTTTTGCAGCGTCTGAAGACATCCCTCTCTTTTGCAAGATGACTGCACGCCTTGCTTTACTTTGTCTTTTCCTCTGTGAGTGAAATATCATTCTTGGATTCTCACTTCAATTGTTCTTGTTTGTTATTCTTTTTTTTCTTCCTTAACTCGTAAAAAAAGAAATTCACACTCGTAGCTTTCTGATCTGGGCGCTAAACCAGGTGAACTATGTAGGCCTTGCCGTGGGACCGGGATGTTTGGTGATGATGATGATGATGATGATATGGATACTTGTACAGCGCCTATCCTCTGTCAGACAGTCCTGAAATGGCCCTGTGCAGTTGGCTGGATTACAAACAACAAGAAACCAAGAATCCTCTGTCAGGAAGCAAGCTCTAAGCGCTTTACAAACACGGGGTTATTTGCACAACAGGCTGCCTACGTACGTACAGCCGACTGAGTGCTGCCATTGGGCGCTCATCATTCGTTTCCTGTGTCACTCAATCAGGTTTCACACACACACACACACACACACACACACACACACACACACACACATATATATATATATATATATATATATATATATATATATATATATATATATATACACACACATATACATATGCATGCGCTCAAGGCCTGACTAAGCGCCTTGGGTTACACTGCTGGTCAGACAACTCTGCAAAGCAGATGTGGTGTAGCGTACGTTATGGATCTGTCCGAACACAGTGACGCCTCCAGAAAGTGGAACTGACTGAAGTGCGCGCACAAGGCTGGTAGTCGGCAGAAAACACCCTGTATTATCAGACTTGTAGTGTCCGCCTTACAGTGCCGGCCAAGCTGCTGCAACGAGCTCCGTCCTTACACCCAGCCCCTGTGTGGTGGGTCCTGGAACAGGGCAGATTTACACCCAGCCCCTGTGTGGTGGGTCCTGGAACAGGGCAGATTTACACCCAGCCCCTGTGTGGTGGGTCTTTGAACAGGGCAGATTTACACCCAGCCCCTGTGTGGTGGGTCCTTGAACAGGGCAGATTTACACCCAGCCCCTGTGTGGTAGGTCCTTGAACAGGGCAGATTTACACCCAGCCCCTGTGTGGTGGGTCCTGGAACAGGGCAGATTTACACCCAGCCCCTGTGTGGTGGGTCCTTGAACAGGGCAGATTTACACCCAGCCCCTGTGTGGTAGGTCCTTGAACAGGGCAGATTTACACCCAGCCCCTGTGTGGTGGGTCCTGGGACAGGGCAGATTTACACCCAGCCCCTGTGTGGTGGGTCCTTGAACAGGGCAGATTTACACCCAGCCCCTGTGTGGTGGGTCCTTGAACAGGGCAGATTTACACCCAGCCCCTGTGTGGTAGGTCCTTGAACAGGGCAGATTTACACCCAGCCCCTGTGTGGTGGGTCCTGGAACAGGGCAGATTTACACCCAGCCCCTGTGTGGTGGGTCCTTGAACAGGGCAGATTTACACCCAGCCCCTATGTGGTAGGTCCTTGAACAGGGCAGATTTACACCCAGCCCCTGTGTGGTGGGTCCTGGGACAGGGCAGATTTACACCCAGCCCCTGTGTGGTGGGTCCTTGAACAGGGCAGATTTACACCCAGCCCCTGTGTGGTGGGTCCTGGGACAGGGTAGATTTACACCCAGCCCCTGTGTGGTGGGTCCTTGAACAGGGTAGATTTACACCCAGCCCCTGTGTGGTGGGTCCTTGAACAGGGCAGATTTACACCCAGCCCCTGTGTGGTGGGTCCTGGGACAGGGCAGATTTACACCCAGCCCCTGTGTGGTGGGTCCTGGGACAGGGCAGATTTACACCCAGCCCCTGTGTGGTAGGTCCTGGGACAGGGCAGATTTACGCCGCGCGCGACATTCCCCCGGCAGAAAGGGGCGATAAGCCCGCAGCCAGTGTGGGGGCGCCGCTATCTTTACGGCCTTTTAAATGTCACCAGCGCCCCGCGCTCGGGCGACACGTCTCCGCCGCACAGCCTGACCCCTGACCTTGACGCACACGTCACTGCCGCCTTGTTGTGCCCACCTCCCCCGACAGGGCGGACCAACCGCGCCTGAGTAACTCCCCCTTTGGTCGTTGACTGTGGTAGTGGTGGGGAGGTGAGGGGGGTGGGGGTGGGGGCGGATGTCATGCCACTGTTTTGCTGTGTGAGGGACAGCAATACATTGTGTATACAGCAAACCCGGCGCAGCTTGCAGAACAAAGTATACTGGCGTAAAACAGTCTGCACAGCAAGAACACACCAAGGCTTGAGACTGGAACAAGGACAAGAGTGGCGTTACATCAAACTGCATTCGGCTAAATCCATCTCTCTCTCTCTCTCTCTCTCTCTCTCTCTCTCTCTATGTATGTATATATATACATATATACATACACACACACTACACCACATGTGCCAGGCAGATACCTGACGGGCAGCATAACCTAACGTGCTCAGTCAGCCTTGAAGTAGAAGAGTTGAGTTTATCGACCTGTCGGCTTCACGCCCTTAAATCAGGC